>NW_004444020.1:503639-537217 GCF_000243295.1 Trichechus manatus latirostris
GTTTCCAAGGAGTGGCTGGTGGATTCGAACTGCTGACCTTTTGGTTAGGGGCCAAGCTCTTAACCACTGTGCCACCAGGGCTCCATTAGTCATTAGGGAAACGCAAATCAAACCCACAGTGAGATATTACTTCACACCTGCTCCAAAACCAAACCAAACTTGTTGCTATCGAGTCAATTCAGAATGATGATAATCAAAAAGACAGTCAATAACCTGTGCTGGAGAAGATGTGAAGAAATTGGAACTCTTATACATTCCTGGTAGGAATGTAAACTGGAGCAGCCACTCTGGAAAACAATTTAGCAGTTTCTCAAAAGGTTAAACATAAAGTTACCATGAAAACCAAAAACAACTCAGTGCCTTCGAGTAGATTCCGACTCATAGTGACTCCGTACGGTTTCCAAGGCTATAAATCTTTACGGAAACAGACTGCCGCATCTTTCTCCCGCAGAGCCACTGGTGGTTTCGAACCTCTGACCTTTCAGTTAGCAGTCAAGTGCTTTAACCATTGTGCCACCATATGACCCCATAATTCCACTCCTAAGCATATTCAGAAAATTCAAAACATATGTCCACACAAAAACCTATGCACAAGGTTCATAGTAGCATTATTCATAATGGCTAAAATGTCTATTAACTGATTAATGAATAAAAGAATTGTGATATATCCATGTAATAGAGTATTAGTCAACCATAAAAAGGAATGAAGTCCTGATACATGCTACAACATGGATGAACCTTGAAAACATTATGCTGAGTGAAAGAAGCCAGACACAAAAAGTCACATATCGTATGATCGCGTTTCCAGGATTTGTATAGACACAGAACGTAGAGTAGGTTGCCTAGGGCTGAGAGGGTTAGGGGGATTGGAAGGTAACAGCTAAAGTATATGAATTTATTTTTGAGGTGATAAAAATGTTCTAAAATTGGTTGTAGTGATAGTTGCACAACTCTGTAAGTATAGTAAAAACCATTGAAGTGTGTACTTAAAACAAGTGATTTTTTTGTTTGTAAGTTATATCTCAATAAAGCTGCTAGGGACCAGTCCCTGGAGGAGGACATCATATTGGTAAGGTAGAAGATGAGTGAAAAAGAGGAAGACCCTCAAGGAGATAGAGCGACACAGTGGCTGTAACAATGGTCTCAAACACAGCAAAGATTGTGAGGATGGCACAGGACCAGGCGGTGTTTCGTTCTGTTGTACATAGTGTCGTTATGAGTTGGAACTGACTTGACAGCACCTAACAACAACAGCAAGGGAGTGAGCCATGTAGCTATCTGAAGGAAAAACATCTAGAGCAGAAAGCCTAAGGCAGGAGAGCAGCTGCTGTGTCCAAGGAACAGCCAGGAGACCAGTGTGACCAGATCAAAGTGAGGGAGGAGAAGGCTCAGAGAGTCAAGGTCAGGAGTAAGGAGAGGTATGATGGTGTAGGGTGTTGCAGGCCACTTTGTCTTTGTGGTAAGTGAGATGGGTAAACTTTGAAGGATGGTGAGCTGAGGAGTGGCATTAGTTTGACTTACATTATAAAAGGCTAAGTCTGGATGCTGTGTTGAGAAATAGACCATGGCAGGGCAAAAAGACTGTGGCAGAGCAAAGGTTGGCGCAGGACCGGGCAACGTTTTGTCTGTGATACATAAGTTTGCTGTGAGTCAGAGCTGACTCGATAGTGACTAACAACAACGATGAACAGGCAAAGGTAGAGACAGAGAGACTAGTTGCGAGGCGGTAATCCGTAAAGAGACAGTGATGGCTCAGACAGAATTGAATGAAGGTGGTAAGTAGTTGGATTCTGGAGATATTAACTCATTTAGTCCTCACAAAAACCCTGTGAGGTAGGTAATAACATCATTCCGATTACATAGATGTGGAAACTGAGGTATATATGATTAATTAGCTTAGAAAGTCACACAGGGAGTAGGTGGCAAAGCTGGGAGTTAAACCCAGGTGGTCTGGTCCAGAGTGTGCTCTTATCATGCTGTACTGACCGTCTACACGTGCATGTATTGTCAGATCTGTCAGCTATGTCTGTCAGTTCTGATATGTGAACATGTGGGGATTTCTTCAAGTTTGCAGACCAGAGCTGCATGCTGTAATTCTCTTCCTGATCACATACAAAAAAATGTTCCTGGGGCTTGGCCTAACAACTGCACACAAATACTGAAACAATTTGTTTCCCTGAGCCAGGATCAACACTGAGCTGGCAGGAAAAAAAGTCAAGGCCTAAAATGAGAATGAAAAAAAAAAAAACAAGGTTGAGAAGTATGGCATTGTTAGAACAAAGAAGAAGAAATACATGTCATGGCGAGGGAGACTCTGGCAGGTATCATGGAGTGGAATTATCCTGTGAGCCTCTGTGAACTGAAATTTGGGGTTCTAGTAAAAAACCTATATAATAAGAGTAAAATCCTTCTTACTTTTTATAGTGTTTGAATTGAGCCATTGTGTAGCTTGTATCATTGCTCTGGTGACAAGCTTTAACTGAAATCGTATCAGCTGATTCTGGCCCCAGGCTGGCCCCTATCCAAGTTTCCTTTAATCCAAATTTTTGAATTGGAAGAAAATTACATGTGATTATTTTTTCTTTTCTTCCTCCAAACAATGGTCTATCGAGGCTAGATCAAAGTATTGCACAATAATTTATATATTGCTCTCCCTCCCTCCTTCCTCTCCCCTCATCCTCTTTAAATCCCACCCATACTCCCTCCTTCTGAAATAGGATATTCCGACTCCAGTCCTGCTCTGTGTGATCACATCAGACTCACCTCCCCACCAAAAACCAACCAGTTGCCATGGAGTTGATCCCAACTCATGGTGACCTCGCGTGTCTCAGAGTAGAACTGTATTCCATAGGGTTTTCAATAGCTGTGAACTTTTGGAAGTAGGCCCTTCTTTCAAGGTGCCTCTGGGTGGATCCGAACTGCCAAGCTTTCAGCTGGTAGCTGAGTGCTTAGGTCTGTAAAAATAGTAAACACAACTCTGTAAGTATAGTAATATCGCCACCCAGAGACTCACGGCCCCTCAAAAAAAAACAAAAACAAAAAGTTGCTGTGAAGTCTACGCCAAGCCATGGTGACACCATGTGTCTCAGAGTAGAACTGCTCTATAGAGTTTTCAATGGCTGATTTTTTGGAAGATCACCAGGCCTTTCTTCCAAGGCACCTCTGAGTAAACTTAAACTTCCAAATTTTCAGTTAACAGCTGAGCGTTAACCATTGCACCACTCAGAGATTCAGAATTACCCAGAAGAAGCTAATCAGTTCCAGGCCCACTATATTGCCCATGGAGCACTATGTTATAGTCCATGTGACTGATACCCCCGGGAGCTGTGGGATGTGATGACCTTGTCTAAATTAAAGGAAACTTTGAAGCGAACATATAATGTGGCAGATAGAGTGGGTTACCTACCCAGTAGCCAGTTCCCCACTTCTAACTTGCTCACTGAACCTTAATGTCACTCAGGCACTGAGAAGGTGCCAATGTGTTCAGGGAAGGCAGGCCTCTCCTTCAACCATGGGAGATCAGTTATCATCAGTCTAAGCCAGTCATGGTCATACTGTTCCCTTCAGCCACTGATTGGTCTAAGGTTGGGCATGTGCAGTAGGCACTGTTGGTACTCTGTCCAGACTCCTTCCAGGTTTCTGTGCGGCCCTTCCTTCACCTCCACCTCCTGCCCCAGGTCAGTGTGCTTTGGCCTCTGATACCAACACTTTGACTCTTCTTCAGAGAACTGCTTTCCATCCACTACAGCCACTTTGTCCAGTGCTTGCAGAGAGTGGATGTGCCTGAGTCTATATAGCCCTGGGATTCCCTTACCTATGATTGATGGGTGGAGGGGGGACATAGAAGTCCAGCTGTCTTGTCTCAGATAGGGGCTACTCCACCTTGAAATTACGGTCAGAATTCCCCTGTGGGATCAGGCAGAAGCTATACTCCCCAGGACTTTCCCTGAAATTTCACTTTGGTTTCTTCCCCCTCCCTGGCTTGCTTCCCTCCTCCCAGCCCCCACTGGGCTCCCCTGAGAGCACTTCCTCATGAATCACTTGCACATGAATCCTCATTTCAAGGCCTACTTCAGGGACAGGTGGCCCACTTCTGGCCAATGAGATATGTGGCTACTTCGAGGAACGATTTTTCTCCCCTATAAAAAGATGAGCTAACTGGGGTTCCTCAACCTCGGGCATTATTGACATTTTGGCCCCAATAATTCTTCATTTTGTGTGTGTGTGTGTTTGTGCGTGTGTGTGTGTGTGTGTGTGTATGTATGTAGGGGAGCTCTCCTGTGCATTGCAAGATGTTTAGCAGTATCCCTGGATGTCAGTGGTACCACCCCACCTAATTGTGACAACCAAAAATGTCCCCAGACATTGCCAAACATCCCCTGAGGGACAAAATTGCCTGCCCCCCACCCCTTGAGAACCATTGAAAGAAAGGAAGGAAAGCCCAGCCCTTGATCCTGCCTTAAACACACTTTGATGAGGATATGATGCTTGGAGCAGCAGCTGCAATCTTGCAACCAGGGGGAAATGTCAAGAGAGGAATTCCAGGATGCCAACTGTTGTTGAGATGCTAAACAAACTCTGAAAACTCCTACTTCTAGACTTTTTGTTATATAAGATAATTAAATGTTTTTATTGCTGAATTTAATTTTCTACTGTGTCAGAAAGACTCTAAGGGATCAAGTAATTAACAACCTCATCTTCTTTCTTCCATGCTTTTACTCAGTATTGAATATTCAAGGGGGTGGGGTTTGGTTTATCTTCACCTGTTCTTTACTTAGTATCTAGCCTGACAGGGTTTTAAAAAAAAAAAAGTTGCCATTGAGTCAATCTCAACTCATAGCAATCCCACGTATATCAGAGTAGAACCGTGTCCATAGGGTTTTCCTGGCTGTAATCTTTATGGACGCCGATTGCCAGGTCTTTCTTCTGCAGTGCTGCTGGGTGGGTTCAAACTGATAACCTTTAGGTTAGTAGTTGAGTGCAAACAATTTGCTCTACCCAGGTGTCTCTCACCGTACTGGGTACTGGGTCTAAATTTCTCCACATCCTGCCTCAATCTCTTTCTCTTTTTCTCTCTCAGGCAGAGCAACTGAACCCTGTCCTGACTCCAATGAGCTCAGAAAACAAATGACCCTGTAGGAATCAGGAACCACACCGACTTCCCAAATGATGATCCATTTTCCCTCTGCAGGCCTGTGTCCTGAAGGAATGGCAAGAGGTCGGTATAAAAGCATTTCCCTTGCTAATCCTCCTTCTTTTGTAGAACCTCAATCAAGGTTCTAGTTTTCCAAACCACTGAACATTATTTTGTCCGTTATTTCCTTGATTTAACCTGCTTAAATATCTTCCCCAATACAAAAGCAATCAAAAAAGCAATATACTTTTGTAAATCGTATGTATTTTGAAAAGCTGGGGTGGCAAAAAGTAGTACCTCATCTTCTTTTCTCTTACATACACAATGTGTTTTACTGACAAGCCTTGCATGCACTGCTGATATCTGTTCTTTAATAAATTCAGTTCAGCCAAATTCCTTGCTCTCCCTATGCCCTTTCTTTGCTCTGACATTATTCGGCTATGATTGATGGCAGCGCTGTACAATGTGCTGGCATAGTAAAAAAATATATTTGGGCTGCCTAACTTACTTGTGATAACAAAATCACACACAAACTTTAGTATACCTACTAAAGCAATCCTAATTTTCTATCAAGACCAGGCTTGGGTTGCTATTGCCTTCTTCAGCTCTTTGTTATGAGTTGGAATGAACTTAGAATCTATCTCAGACGCAGGAGCAGAACATGCTTTATGTTTCTGCAGAGTTGTTTTTCACCAGAAACTAATAAACAGTAGAGAAAGCTCTCTGTGGCGGTGGCCCACCAAATCAGATCTCCACCATATCACTACCTGGAAAATTAAAATATAGAAGGGCTGAGAAGGCAGGCACATTCGAGGATATATGGCAACCCCTATGATAAGACTGTCATGTGGGACTGGTGACAGGGTCTGTCTCTGCAGAAATGCGGGTATGATGTGACATTGTGATAGAAAGGTGTCTAAGGCATCAACAAGCTTTATGGAGACTATGGCTGTCACCTGTCTCCATCACATTTCTTTAGGAAAGGAATCTAAATTCTACTAGACATGAATTTTTCTGAACCAATTTAAATTGAAAAACAGCATTCTGTTTTTTTTCTTCTTCTTTGTGTATTTCTTAGGTCTCTGTTTGCATCTGTCGTCAGGAGAAATAGAATTCAGCCCTATGGAAAATAGCATTGGGTTTATATAGTATATCTACCCATGTATGCACCAAGGGCTCTGCTGGTTGTTTTACTGCCATAAACCACCTGGAATCTTCCAACAAGACTGAGATCTGTGTAAATGACATTATAAGATAAGGTAGGCCCATTTTAAACCCTCTTCAAGAAGATTTGTACTGAAACGCCAAAAGGACTTGTCCATAAAGACCTGTGAGCATGCCTTTGAGAAGTGTCAAAGGGGTCGCCAATCCTTACAACCTGGGACTCATGAGACAGGACAATTCCATGTGGCAACAGGAGTGGAGGGAGAAGAAGGAACCTGGGGCTGCCGGGAGGCAGTGTGGCATGCTCCTGACCCCTGCTATGTCACTTAGCAGCTATGTGGCTGTGGTGGACACACCCTAATGTGACCCCCAATGAGTCACACCCTCCCCTTGAGTGTGAGCAGAACTTGCAACTTGCTTCTAACCAATAGAATATGGCAAAGATGATGGGATGTCACTCCCAAGATTCTGTTACCTTGTGTAAGCCTCTGTGTTGGCAGACTGGAGTGAGAGATTTTCCTGCTCCCCTTGAAGATGTACACAGCCATGTGAACTGCCTATGAAGAAAGCTATGTGAGTAGCCTTGAGCGCCTGAGCATGGACTCCAGCAAATAGCCAGTAAGAAGCTGGGATCCTCCCTCACACAGCCACAAAGAAATGAATTTTGCCAACCACTTGAATGAGCTTAAACATGCCTCTTCCCCAGTCAAGCCTCCAGATAAGAATGCACCCTGGCCAACACCTTAACTGCAGCCTTGTGAGACCCTGAGCAGAGGAACTAGCTAAGCTGTGCCCAGACTCCTGCCCATGGAAACTGTGAGATAATAAATGTATGTTGCTTTAAGCTGCTAAGTTTGTAGTAATTTGTTATATAGCAATAGAAAGTTAATACAGTGACCTAGAAGTTTTATTTGTTTTTTACCTTTGAGTTTGCTCCAGGTTTCTCGTCTGTAAAATTGGGATAATAATATCTACTTTGGGCTGGTTTCATCGTTAAATGATATAATATATCTTGCTAAAATGGCAGTTACTTTCTTGTGTTATTATTATTATTTTCTTGGCACATGGCCCTACTAGACAAATCATACGGCTGGACAGGTATTAGAGGAAATGGCTGTGCTGCTGGGGCCAACCATAGAGGTGGGGCTAAGGGTAAGACATGGTGACCAACACATATAACCGTCAATGGTCAGCACTAAAGATCTAAGAGGAAGGGTGTTACGGATTGAATTGTGACCTCCCAAAATATGTGCTATAAATCTTAACCCCTAAACCTGTGGTTATAATCCCATTTGAGAATGGATTTTCTTTATTTTGTTAATGAGGCAGTATTAGTGGAGGGTGTATCTCAAGTCAATCTCTTCTGAGATATAAAACAGATTAAGCAAGCAAGCAAGCAAGCACAAACGGAGAAGATACATGCCACGTGATCACCAAGGAACCTAGGAACAGAAGCTGAAAAGAGACAAGGATCTTCCCCTAGATCAGACAGAGAGAGAACCTTCCCCTAGAGCTGGAACCCTGAATTTGAACTTCTGGGCTCTTAAACTGTAAGAAAATAAATTGCTGTTCATTAAAGCCACCAATTTCAGTATTTCTGATATAGTGGCACTAGGTAACTAAGACAAAGAGGTTAGGTCCTAACAGGTGGGTGGTACACTGAGGCAGAATTCCAAACAGGTGACAATGAGAATCTGGTAGGCAGACAGTATGTTGATGGTGAGCTGTGATCAAACTAAGGCAGATTAATGAGACCTAGGGCACTAGGCTGGATTTTGGGAGCTGAAGCCCCGTTCTAGGCCTCAGCCCACAGGGGCCTAGGGAAAGCCATGCATGAGTAAAGGGGAAGCACAGTCAGCTGTCCTAATTCAGCTCCTCCTGAGCCTGATACAGTGGGCTACTAAAATTTTTCTGATTACCTACTCTGAGCACAGCACTGTGCTATTGCAGTTGTGGTGTGCTGTAGAGTCAATTTCAACTCATAGTGACCCTTTAGGACAGAGTATAACTGCCCCACAAGGTTTCCAAGACTGTAATCTTTATGGGAAGAAAGGGAAGAACACGCTTGGCATTTCTTAAGCTGAAAGAACTGAAGAAAAAATTCAAGCCTTGAGTTGCAATATTACAAGATTCTACGGGCAGAATGAAGGCCTGGTGGCACAGTGGTTAAGAGCTCGGCTGCTAACCAAAAGGTTGGCAGTTTGAATCCACCAGCCACTCCTTGGAAACATTATGGGGCAGTTCTACTCTGTCCTATAGGGTTGCTATGAGTCACAATCGACTCAACAGCAACAGAACGGATATGGGCAAAATATTGAATGATGCAAGAAGCATCAAAAGAAGATGAAAAGAATACATGAGTCACTGTACCAAAAAGAATCGGTTGAAGTTGAACCATTTCAGAAAGTAGCATATGATCAAGAACTGATGGTACTGAAGGAAGAAGTTCAAGCTGCACTGAAGGCATTGGTGAAAAACAAGGCTCCAGGATTTGACAGTATACCAATTGAGATGTTTCAATAAACAGGTGCAACACTGGAAGCTCTCACTTGTCTTATGGCAATAAATTTGGAAGACAGCTACCTGGACAACCAACTGGAACAGATCCATATTTGTGCTCATTCCAAAGAAAGGTGATCTGACAGAAGGTGGAAATTATTGAACAATATAATCAATATTACACATAAGTAAAGTTTTGCTGAAAATCGTTCAAAAGCAGTTGCAGCAGTACATCAACAGAGAATGGCCAGAAATTCAAGCTGGATTCAGAAGAGGATGTGAAACAAGGGATATCGTTGCTGATGTCAGATAGATCTCGGCTGAAAGCAGAGAATACCGGAAAGATGTTTACCTGTGTTTTATTGACTATGCAAAGGCATTTGACTGTATGGATCATAACAAATTATGGATAACATTGTGAAGAATGGGAATTCCAGAACACTTAATTGTGCTTGTGAGCAACCTGTATATAGATCAAGAGGAAGTTGTTCAAGGAGAACAAGAGGATACTGCGTGGTTTAAAGTCAGGAAAGGTGTGTGTCAGGGTTGTATCCTTTCACCATACTTATTCAATCTTTATGCTGAGCAAATAATCCAAGAAGCTGGACTATATGAAGAAGAACGGGGCATCAGGATTGGAGGAAGACCCACTGACACCCTGCGATAGGCAGATAACACAACCTTGCTGGCTGCAAGTGAAGAGGACTTGAAGCACTTACTGATGAAGATCAAAGACCACAGGCTTCAGTATGGATCACACCTCAACATAAAGAAAACAAAAATCTTCACAACTGGACCAATAAGCAGCGTCATGATAAATGGAGAAAATATTGAAGTTGTCAAGGATTTAATTTTACTTGGATCCACAATCAACACCCATGAAACCAACAGTCAAGAAATGAAAAGACGCATTGCATTGGGCAAGTCTGCTGCAAAAGACCTCTTTAAAGTGCTGAAAAGCAAAAATGGTTCTTTTAGGACTAAGGTGTGCCTGACCCAAGCCATGGTATTTTCTTTTTTTTTTTATTGTACTTTAGATGAAGGTTTATAGAACAAATAGTTTCTCATTAAATAGTACACATATTGTTTTATGACAATGGTTGACAACCCCAGGACATGCCAACACTGTCCCTTCTCAACCTTTGGTCCCTATTACCAGCTTTCCTGTTCCCTCTTGCCTTCTAGTCCTTGTCCCCGGACTGTTGTGCCCCATTAGTCTCATTTTGTTTTATGGGGCTGTCTAATCTTTGGCTGAACAGTGAACCTTGGGAGTGACTTCATTAGTGAGCTAAAAGGGTGGCCAGGGGCCATACTCTCGGGGTTTTTCCAGTCTCTGTCAGGCCAGTAGATCTGGTCTTTTTTTGTGAGTTAGAATTTTGTTCTACATTTTTATGCAGCTCTGTCTGGGACCCTGTGTTGTGATCCTGGTCAGAGCAGTTAGTGGTGGTAGCCGGGCACCATCTAGTTGTACTGGACTCAGTTTGGTGGAGGCCATGGTAGATGTGGTCCACTAGTCCTTTGGACTAATCTTTTCCTTGTATCTTGTTTTCTTCATTCTCCCTTGCTCCCGAAGGGGTGAGACCAGTGGAGTATCTTACACGGCTGCTCACAGGCTTTTAAGACCCCAGATGCTACTCACCAAGGTAGAATGTAGAACATTTTCTTTATAAATTGTGTTCTGCCAATTGAGCTACATGTTCCCTGACCAAGTCATGGTATTTTCAATCACCGCATATACATGTGAAAGCTGGACAATGAATAAGGAAGACCAAAGAAACATTGATACATTTGAATTATGGTACAGGTGAAGAATAATGAATATACCATGGGCTGCCTGAAGAATGAACAAATTTGTCTTCGAAGAAACACAGCCAGAATGCTTCTTAGAAGCAAGGATGGAGAGACTTCATCTCATGTTCTTAGGACATGTTATCAGGAGGGACCAGTCCCTGGAGAAGGACATCACACTTGGTAAAGTAGAGGGTCAGCAAAAAAGAGGAAGACTCTCAACGAGATAGATTGACACAGTGGCTGCAACAATGGGCTCAAACATAGCAATGTTTGTGAGGATGGGGCAGGACCAGGAACAGGCAGTGTTTCATTCTGTTGTATATGAGGTCGCTATGAGTTAGAAGCAACTCGAAGGCACCTAACAACAACAGCAACAACAATCTTTACGGAAGCAGATGGCCAGGTCTTTTCTCCCAAGGAGCCACTGGTATGTTTATTTAGCAGCTGAACACGTAACCATGGTGCCACCATTGCTCCCAGCACTGTGCTAAGCACAGTTAATTCCAGGTGGAGTAGGAGATCCTCCCTGCCTTGTGATTTCACAACCCAGTGGCCACAAGTTAGACTCTAAGACCAACATTGAAGTTCTGTGTTCAGAACTGGGATTCCAGAATCTGAGGGTAGCCAGTGCCGAACCCCATCGTATTTGGAATGCACTGGGGGCTTTGAGGCTATATATATCCTAGCTTGTCTGACAGCTGGGATAAGTAAGGTTGAGCTTTCTGGTGAGGCATGAGGAACCCGTCTATATGGAGGGGAAAAAAAAAAAAAAAACCATTGCCGTCAAGTTGATTCCAACTCACAGAGATCCTATAGCACAGACTTGAACTACCCCACAGGATTTCCAAGGAGTGGCTGGTGGATTCGAACTGCTGGCCTTTCTGTTAGCAGTCGATCATTTTAACCAGCATGCCACCAGGGCTCCTAGATGGAGAAAGTGAGGGCTAAAGCCAATGGAATGAGGTAGGGCCTCGGTAGGACTCACGACCCACACCCTTGCTGGGCTAGCGGGGAACAGCAGGTATGTTCTCCATCTTACTGTTGAAGTTGTAAAGGCTTGGGAGGTAGGTCACTCAAAATACTAAGGAGCTCTTAAAGCCAAATGTTAGTAGATGTGGGAGTAGAAGCTTTGGCTTCCATTTCCTCTTTGTTGTTATCTTGAGCAATTTGTCAACGTGTTTTGTTGAGAAAATACAAAGTGACCCTGGTAATTACAAGTGGAATTGGAAGGTAGAAGTGCCCATCACAACCAAACTCCCCTGCTTTGTGTAACCTGACACCCACTGTCTCATTAGCACCAACTCTTTGAGGTAGTCCTTGATTATCTGCCTCCTTCCACATAGCCTTAGAAAACTGGTTTTTATTCTGCACGATGGATGTGAAAGGCAGTGAAGTGTGGTGGTAAAAAATCCAGCCTCTGGAGACAGACTGGCCTGGGACAATTTCAGCCCCACCCCTTACCAGCCCTAGGTTCCTGCACAAGTTTAACCTCTCTGAACCTGAAATCAGGCTAGAGAAATCATGTTAGTAAAGCATTCAGCACAGAGTCCGAACTTAGGGAATCCTCATCAATGACAGATATTAAGATATCAATAAAACAGAACTCTAATGGGGAGCACACATGGCAGAGTGGACTCAATGGCATTTGAATTTCAATTTTGTCACTCCTGACTGTAATATACTGGAATATTACTTAACTCCTCCAGGCCTCAATTTCTTCCTCTGCAAAACCAAGACAATAGTACCCCCTATACAGGTAGTGGTGGCCCAGTGATTAAGTGCTATGGCTGCTAACCAAAAGGTTGGCAGTTCGAATCTGCCAGCTGCTCCTTGGAAACTCTATGGGGCAGTTCTACTCTGTCCTATAAGGTCACTATGAGTCGGAATCGACTCGACAGCAACAGTTTCTTTTACGGTTTATAGGTGAATGCCTATGTGTATGTGTATGCATGCCTATGACTCTATGCACATATATACGTATATATAATAAAGCACATAGGCAGATACTTCTTAGACATAACCAAACACCTCGCAGGATTGGTTTTCTGGGTTTGAAGGATTAGGACCATAGTCTTGTGGGACATCTCAGTCAATTGGCATAATATAGTTCGTGAAGTTATGTTCTACATCCTAGTTTGGTGAATAGTGTCTGGGGTCTTAAAAGCTTGCGAGTGACCATCTAACATACAACTATTGGTCTCTACTTGTCCGGAGCAAAAGACAAAGAAGGAAACCAAAGACTCAGAGAAAAAACTAGTCTACAGGACTAATAGTCTACACAAACAGCAGCCTCATCTACCCTGAGACCAGAAGAACTAGATGGTGCCTGGTTACCACCACTGACCATTCTAATCAGAGCCAAATAGATGGACTCTGATAGAACGGGAGAAAAATGTAGAACGGAACCTCAAATTCCTAAAAAGAAAAACCAGACTTACTGGACTGGTTGAGACTGGGAGTCTCCCTGAGACGATTGCCCTGAGATACTCTTTAAACCTTGAACTGAAACTAACCCACGAGGTCACCTTATAGCTAAATAACAGATTGGCTCACAAAATATCACTCGTAAGTACTGTGCACCTTTAAAAAAATCACCTCTATGAGACCAAACAGTCAACAGTTACTTTAAAACAAAGATGAGAATGTAAGGGGGCAGGGAAACTAAAGAAATGGAAATGGAACAACCAGAACAGAAATAATGAGAATGTTCACACATTGTAAAGAATGCAACCAATGTCACTGAACAATTTGTGTAGAAATTGTTGAATGGAAACCTAAACTGCTATGTAAACCCTCAGCAAAAACACAATAAAATATTATTGGAAAAATAAAGCCTTACGGTTTACAGTTTTCTACTCTGACATATGTGGGGTGGTCATGAGTTGGAGTCAACTCGATGGCAACGGTTTATGTGTTTACACCATTTTCCAAAACTTCTCCACAGGATTTCACTTCAGTGTCCTCTGTGGTAGATGCCTTAATAGGGTATCTTTCGACCACTCTGACAGGGATCACAATAGAGAGTCCTGGAAAGAGCAGGAGAAAAATGTAGAACAAAATTCAAATTCACAGAAAAGACCAGACTTACTGGTCTGACAGAGACAGAACGAACCCCCAGGACTGTGGTCACCAGACATCCTTCTAACTCAAAACTGAAGCCACTCCTGAAGTTCACCTTTCAGCCAAAGATTAGACAGGCCTATAAAACAAACAATAACACGTATGACGAACGTGCTTCTTAGATCAATTATACAAGACCAAACAGGCAACACCTGCCCAAAAGCAAAGACAAGAAGGCAAGAAGGAACAGGAAAACTGGACGAATGGATACGAGCAACCCAGGGTGGAAAGGGGAGAGAGCCGACACATTGTGGGGATTGCAACCAATGTCACAAAACAACTCGTGCATAAATTTTTGAATGAGAAACTAATTTGCTCTGTAAACTTTCGCCCAAAGCCCAATTTAAAAAAAAAGCATACCTTCTATAGGCTGCCTTTCCTTCCCTATATTACCTCCCACCCCCACCCTGCCACTCACATACACATTCTTCTACCCGTATCTCCCAGCATCCTAAATAAACTATGCGCACTCAATCTTTATCCCAGAGTTTGCTCCTGGGATAAGCCCTACTAACATATCTCTCTATATTTGAATGTTGGCGTATTATTTTCAGACATATCAGGAATATTGAGATGACTGCCACCAAAAAAGCTCCATAACCACAAAAACAATTGCAGATGCTTAACCAGGTGAACATCAAACAAAAAACATGCTATTTTCTTTCTCTGTTAAAGAATGATTCTTAAGATTAGTGTATTGTGTGTTTATATGCAATTTGCCCCATGATGAAAACACTGATGTTAGAAAAAAAGGAAGGAAGGAAGAAAAAGAACGAACGAAAACAATTATTATTTAGGAGAATCAGCAGTACATAAAGGAAGCGGGACTTGAACTTCTGGGGGATAATAAGGAAAATTACTTTGAGGCAACAGGGTAAGAGAAGAGATCCTTATACTCTAAAAATGCAAGATATGACAAGCAGATGAGAAGGGCTATAAATCACTGGGTAATCAAAGCAAAAGTTATTCTGCAGGGCCCTGCAGAAAGCTATCAGAAGAAAAGTCAGGTCACCTCTCTGTGACTGTGAAAGTGCAAAGTCACCAAGCCTTGAAACTGAAGGGACTCATCTTCATATTTCTGAAGGCTTCTGGGAGCTGTAGTGGCTGCTATTATCGACTGGGATTTGTGAGGAGGGAGTCCTCCTTGGATGTTCTTGAACAAGGAGGAAGATAATGTGAACGTATTTTTTCTCTCCCATTGCATCCTGAAGAATTCAATTGTGATGATAAAGATCAGGCAATTGTGCTGAAGCACTGAACGCTTTATGAAATAATAGCCCAAGTGCTGAACTCTAATCTTGTTTCCTTCTTTGTTGGAAAAGGGAAGGGTTTGCTACTTACGGCTGTTGCCTGGCTCTGCACAGGCAGGAAGATACAACGTTAGTCAAAATATGTGTTGTGGTCAAAATTCTGTCCATGGAGAGAGCCAGCTAGGCAGCTGTTCTAACCTGGAGGCGCAAAGGTATCCAATTGTATCCAAAGGAGAGAAAATCCTTAAGGTTGAAGGAGGGTTAAGTGTAAAAGTGGGAAAGGGATAAGGAATTGGCCACAGAACGATAAATGGACTCCAGCTGTCCCCCAAAAGGGAGTAAGGAAGGAAAAAAAGGTTGAAAAACAAGCATGGGTAAGCACTGCTAAAAGCTATTGATGCCACAACTTTCTGCAGAACACAAAATACATGAATTTGGGCAGCAGAAACAATCTGGTTAATATAGGAAAGACTGACTAAAACATGTTTAATTATGGACTGAGAGCTGAATAGTTGCCATTGGCTTCAACTGCAAAGGAGAGTCTAGACTAGATGCAAGAGCTACAGGGAGTCCCCCGGTGGTTCTGATAGCTAACAGGGCTGGCTGCAGGGTGATTCCTCCCACTGAAAAAACCAAGGTTTCCTTTTCTGAATGTCATAGCTGAGGCCTTGCTCCCCTCTTCTTAGGGAGCGGAGAGCAGGTAGAAGTCTAGTTTGAATGTTGGAAATGCCAAAAAGTTTCTGTGGTAAGGCTTGTGGTCCAGGTAGCCCACGTTGCATCAGCTCATCTACAGATGGAGGCAGGCTGAGTATGTTTTTAAA
Source organism: Trichechus manatus latirostris (assembly GCF_000243295.1). Classification (NCBI taxonomy): domain Eukaryota; kingdom Metazoa; phylum Chordata; class Mammalia; order Sirenia; family Trichechidae; genus Trichechus; species Trichechus manatus. The sequence goes on from NW_004444020.1 coordinate 519,419, forward strand.
AAACTATGTATTACCAACAGAGCCCTGGTGGCACAGTGGTTAAGAGCTCAGAGGCTAACGCAAAGGGCGGCAGTTCAAATCCACCAGCCACTCCTTGGAAACCCTGTGGGGCAGTTCTACTCTGTCCTATAGGGTCTCTATGAGTCAGAATCAATCTGACGGCAACGGATTTGGGTTTTGGTTTGATAACTATTACCAACAGTCTTCCAAGCATGATTTATGGTTACTTCTCCATCTGATATGTTAGGAGTGGTTTCTCCCAGGGTTTAGCTCCCAGGGTTCACATAATGATTCTGGACAACGCATGCACAAGCATGCAAATGCCATGAAAATCACACTAGGTTATTCGTAAATATAAACACTGGCAGGTGACAGACACAAAATGAATGTTTTCCTGAGCCTTTCTTTACTTAATCTCTTAAAATCTGAGTTTTGAACCTTTTACAAGTCCTATTAAAGTTAAAATGTATCTTCCATTTTGAATTTAATACAGTGTTTAATAAGGATATACTAATCTGGATGTTTAGTTACCCAATAATTATATGCACTTGTATTGTACAATTTTGAAGAATTATCTATTTAATCAAATGTTTAAAAGTTTGAAGAGATGTCAAAATGTTCAAAATGGCAAATGTCAGTGTGAAAACTCTAATGAAACCTTGGAAGAGAGCTCAAATAAGGTACAGAGCAAAAAGAACCAGTGACAAGAAAGACAGAGATCCTACAAGACAAAAATGACTGCAAATGAGAGTAAGCGTGAACATAAATCCCTCTGAGATCAATTAAATAAAAGGAGTGAATTTGAGTAGTCAGCAACGTAGGTGCAATTAATGTTAGGAAATGGCGCAACTGGGAAGGTTCCAATGAACTCAAACTCTTTTCCTACAGCACTCTGTTTTCATTCAGTTTGATACAAATACCCCTTTTATATTCAGAATTGGACAAGTTCCCATTGCTTTAGGCTTTTCAGTGACCATTAAATTACAGGGGGGAAACACCCACTTTTGACAGACTCTGCTTATACATTCTAAAACTCTACGGTGTTTACTCAAAACAGTCAATCATTGGTCTCACTTAAGTGTTGTTGTCTAAGAAGAATGAGATTGTTTATTGAACTTACAATTAAGCTTATAGATAAGTAGATAAAATATGTGAATGTATTAGTTTTGTATTGCTGCATAACAAATTGCCACAGACTTAGTGGCTTAAAACAGCGCACATTTATTATCGCGCATTTTCTCTGGGTCAGAAGTCCAGGCACAGCTTAGCTATATCCTCTGCTTAGGGTCTCATAAGGTTCTAATCAAGGTATTGGCCAGGCTGTCTTCTCATCTGGAGCCTCACCTGGGGAAGAATCCACTCCCAAGCTCACTCACGTGTAGGCAAAATTAATTTCCTTTCGGTTGCAGAATTGAGGGTTCTGGTTTCTTGCTGGCTATTGACTGGAAGGAGGCTGCCCTCAGCTCCTAGAGGCTGCCTGCAGTTCCTTGTTACATGGGCTTTCCAACATGGTGATTTAATTTATCAAGCAGCAAGAAGAGTCTGTAGAACAAGCCTGCTATCAAGATGGGGTTTTATATCAAGTAATATAATTATGGGAGCAACATTCCATCACATTCGCCATACTCTAGTGATTAGAAGCAAGTCACTGGTCCCATTCACACTCCAGAGAGGGGATTGCACAAAGGCATGAACCCCAGAAAGAACACCAAACCCACTGCTGTTGAGAGTCAACTCCAACTCATGGCAACCCATATGTTTCGGAGTAGAACTGCTCCATAGAGAGTTTTCGGTTGTAGTCTTTTTTTTTTTTTTTTTTTTTTTTTAACTGTGCTTTATGTGAAATTTTACAGCTCAAGTTAATTCCTCATACAAAAATTTATACACATATTGTTTTATGATATTAGTTGCAATCCCCACAATGTGACAGCACACTGTCCCTTTCCACCCAGGTTCCCTGTGTCCTTTCTACCAGTTCCTGTCCCTTCCTGCCTTCTCATTCTGCTTTAGACAGGAGATGTCCATTTGGTCTCATGTATCTGATTGAACTGAGAAGCACATTCCTCATATGTATTATTTTTTGTTTTATAATCTTGTCTAATCTTTGTCCGAAGGGTAGGCTTCAGGAATGGTTTCAGTTCTGGGTTAACAGTGCGTCTGGGGGCCATGGTTTCAGGGATTCCTCCAGTCTCTGTTAGACCATTAAGTCTGGTCTTTTTATGGGAATTTGAGTTCTGTTCTACATTTTTCTCCTACTCTGTCCTGGACTCTCTGTTGTGTTCCCTGTCAGGGCGGTCATTGGTGGTAGCCAGGCGCCATCTAGTTCTTCTGGTCTCAGGCTGGTGGAGTCTCTGGTTCACTTGGTCCTTTAGTCCTTTGGGCTTTGGTTTTCTTCATTTTCTTTGTGTCTTTGTTTTCTTCATTCTCCTTTGCTCTGAGTGGGATCGGACCAATTGGTGTATCTTAGATGGCTGCTTGCAAGCTTTTAAGACCCCTGATGCTACTCACCAAAGTGGAATTTAGAACATTTTCTTAATAAACTTTGTTATACCACTTGACCTAGATGTCCGCTGAAACTATGGTCCCCAGCCCCCAGCCCCAGCTACTCTGTCCCTCAAAGTGTTTGGATGTGTCCAGGAAACTGCTTTTGCTTTGGTCCAGTTGTGCTTACTTCCTCTGTATTGTGTGTTGTCCTTCCCTTTATTGAAGTTGATCCTTGTCTATATCTAGTTAGTGATTTCCTCTCCCTTTCCCTTCCCACCCTCATAACCATCAACGAATGCTTTTTTCTGTGTTTAAACCTTTTCTTGAATTCTTATAATAGTGGTCTCATACAGTATTTGTCCTTTTGTGACTGACTAATGTCACTCAGCATAATGTCCTCCAGATTCATGGATTCATCATTGTTCTTTATCATTGCATAGTATTCCGTTGTGTGAATGTACCATAATTTATTTATCCATTCGTCTGTTGATGGGCTTTTAGGTTGTTTCCATCTTTTTGCTGTTGCGAATAGTGCTGCAATGAACACGGGTGTGTATATGTCTGTTTGTGTGCCAGCTCTTATTTCTCTTGGGTACATTCCTAGAAGTGGGATTGCTGGATCATATGGCATTACCATATCATTTTCCAAAGTGGTTGTACCATTTTACATTTCCACTAGCAGTGCATAAGAGTTTCAATCTCTCCACAGCTTCTCTAACATTTGATATTTTGTGTCAGCCTTGTTGGGGTAAGATGGTATCTTATTGTGGTTTTGATTTGCATGTCTCATGGCTAATGATCATTAGCATTTCCCCATGTGTCTGGTAGCCACCTGAATGTCTTCCTTGGTGAAGTGTCTGTTCATATCCTTTGCCCAGTTTTTAGTTGGATTATTTATCTTTTTGTTGTTGTGGTGGTACAGTGTCTTGTAGATTTTAGAGATTAGACCCTTATTGGATATGTCATAGCCAAAAATGGTTGTAATCTTCACGGAAGCAGATTTCCAGGTCTTTTTTCCACATTGCTGCTTGGTGTGTTCAAACTGCCAACTTTTAGGTCAGTGATGTTGCTGTTGTGTTTTTGCTCCCACGGAGCTGCTGGTGGGTTCTAAATGCTGACTTTTCAGTTAGCAGCTGAGCGCTTAACCATTGTACCACCAGGGCTCCTTCTAGGTTAGTAGTCAAGGGTAAACTATTTGTGCCACCTAAGGAGCCCTGTATGAATACCAGGAGGTGGAAATCATGGAAGGCCACCTTAGAATCTGTCACAGTTAATATTCAATTACTAAATATCCAATCTGCTAAAAGGTTGTATATTCCTCCCAGGAGTTAAGTAGGGACACCTGATGATCTTGGGCCCCAAGCAGCCTGGCTATTCTCCTCTGGTGCTCCCTTATTCCATTATGGTCTGTATTTCCACAGGTTGACTTGGAAAGAATCCACATTCTCAGGCATCAGTACCTTCAAATGCAATAGGAGCAGCAATAAAGTTGTTCTCTGGAGACAATCTCAACGGACACTAAATCACCTCAGAGAACAACCGAAGAGTCTTCCCTCCTCTCTGCACTTGAAAAATGCACGCACAGCACACTCCTTTATATAAAAGCTAAAACCTGTCTGTTGATATCTGAGCAGGAAGCAAAACAATCAAATTCATCCATTTGGCTTGTGAGTTACAGACTTACTATGGCATCAATACCACTTAATTTTTACCAGATTTTCCTACAAATGAAATTTGTTTCTGATCTTTTCAAGGCAATTTTCCATATAAAATCCTCATGACTGGCTTTACATGAATCTGGTTCTACCTTTATTTTATCCTTGAAAACATCCTCAAACGCCAAGTAAGGCAACAGTCTGAAGGAGGGCAGAGACTTTCACCCCAACAATACACAGAGTGCAAATGAAAAAGACTTAACCCACGGACACTGCCCGAGAATCCTGAATGTCATCATCACATGGTTGTGCTTCAGCGCTCTGAGATAATGGCACTTTAATCTCAGGTCCACCTGTCACCTTCTGAAGAGGAAAAAATTAAAGCTGAAGATTCAAAATACTGAGGAAAGGTGAGGTTAGTACCTCATTACCCATAAAATATGGTTTTATTTCAACACTGCAGTAATTCTTTTTCCCTCTAGTACAAGAGTCATTTAGTCTTATGCACTAGATCTTTTACTTCATGGCTTAATGTGAAAAAATCTCGTTTTGCTTTAAAATTCCAGTTTTTATTGGAACTGTGTTCTCTGTAAATAACGAGGTTTTTTTTTTACTTATTGGGAAATGCACTTATTGTCTATGATCAGCGGTGGATTATTGAACAGGCAAGGTAAGCACGGTGCTTATCTTGCTTACCAGATCATCTGTAGTGAACAATTTCACAATTTTCACCACATCAAAGATTCTGCTGCTAGGTATGGCTGACACCTGTCTCTCTCCCAACCCCACAGCACCATCCTACAGAATCAAAGCCTCTTTTCAAACTTACAATTCCTGACAGGGGCACATGACCCAGTAAGCAAGCTAAACAAGGGTTTACTAATCTGCAGTGAAAAATTTCACATGGATTTCACCACATCTTTGATGTGGTAAGGAGCCCTGGTGGCTCAGTGGTTAAAAGCTGTGGCTGTTAACCAAAAGGTTGGCAGTTCGAATCCATCAGCCACTCCTTGGAAACACTGTGGGGCAGTTCTACTCTGTCCCATAGGGTCGCTATGAGTTGGAAGTGACTTGATGGCAACAGTTTGGTTTTTGGGTTGATGTGGTGAAACCCAAAATGTAGTAATATTGTTCACTACAGACAATCTGATAAGCAAGATAAGCACTGTGCTTATCTTGCCTCTTGGATAATCCACCCCTGTCTATGACACAGACTCAGTGATGCCCTGGTGTTCTGCAGAGGGAAATACATATAACAGCAGCATAGGGTCCACGACTCATTAGTTAAAACCTAACTAGGAAACATCCTGAGGAAAGGAATGAGTCAGAAACGGGATAATCAGATATAATTGTTCATGTATAGCTTGTGTTTATTTGACCTCTCTGTAATAGTTGGTACAACTGACAACCTCCTTTTAAAACAAAACAAAACAAAAAAACTTCTCCGTTTTATTCTGGGACATTATACGTCACTTATCCCATCCTATTGTACTTAATGATTCTTTTTTCTTTTTTTGAATCTACCTCTAAACAAAAAACCAAACCCATTGCCGTCAAGTCAATTCCAATTCATAGCGACCCTATATGACAGAGTAGAACTGCCCTGTAGGGTTTCCAAGGCTGTAATCTTTACAGAAACAGACTGCCACATCTTTCTGCGGCAGAGCAGCTGGTAGTTTCCAACCACCAACCTTTCAGTTAGTAGCGAAGCACTTAACCACTGTGCCACCAGAGCTCCAATCTACCTTTAGTCCCCTAGATTTCTATTTCTTTACACTGTATCTATGGTCTTTACCAGTAGAGTGTTTAAATCATGGTTCTGCTATATATAAGTATGCAAACCTGGTCCCCGTGCTTAATCTCTGTGAACTTTAGTTGTCCCATCTATAAAATGAGCCTAATAATAGCACCCACTCCATTGTGTTGTGAAGAATAAATGAGACAGCACACATAAAGCACAATCCTAGACAGTGCTTGGCCCATGATACGGCCCTTGCATTCCCTTCTTTCTACCTATCACTGCTCCCAGAGACCTCATCTCCCCCATGGCTTTAGCTGCCACTGCACTTGGATGATGCCTACATAGAAACTGGCCTCTCACCTGGGCTCTGTTCTTGCATCTTCATCTCCATGGTGGTCATTTCTCTCTGGCAGTTCAGCTGCCACTCGACATCAGTATGTCTGAAATTAATCTTATCATCTTATCTCCTTTTAAAAAAGAGACTCTGCAAAACAGTTGGCAGTTCCTCAAAAAGTTATAATGTTACCATATGACCCAGCAATTCCTCTCCTAGATATATATCCAACAGAACTGAAAACATATGTCCTCATCAAAAAACTTGTACACAAATGTTCATAGCAGTATTTTACATAATACCCAAAAAGTGGACACAACCCAAATGTCCATCCAGTGCTGGATAAACAAAGTGTGAATCCATATAATGCAATATTGTTGTTGTTGATGTGTTAGGTGCTGTCCAGTCAATTTCGACTCCACAGTAACCCCAAGTGACAGAACAGAACTGCCCCATAGGGTTTTCTTGGCTGTAATCTTTATGGAAGAAGATCACCAGGTCTTTTCTCCTGCAGAGCTGCTGGGTAGGTTTCAACAACCAACCTTTCATTTGGTTAATGGAATACTGCTCAGCTATAAAAAGGAAGGGAGTAATGACGCATGCTACAACATGGAAGAACCTTGAAAAAATTATGCTGAAAGAAAGAAGACAGACACAAAGTCCATATATTCTAAGATTCCATTTGTATGAAATGTCCAGAATAGTAAAATTCATACAGGCAAAAAGTTGGTTAGTGGTTGCCAAGGGCTTGGGGGAGAGAGAAATCAGGAAGTGACAGGTAATGAGTAGGGAGTTTCTTTTTGAAAGGATGGAAATGTTCTGGAAATAAAGAGTAGTAATGATTGCACCCACCATGCATCTGTCACTTTGTCGTATTGTGCTGGCTTGCATGTTGTGATACTGAAAGCTATGCCTCTGGTATGTCAAATACCAGCAGGGTCACCTGTGGTTGACAGGTTTCAATGGAGCTTCTAGGGTAAGATGGACAAGGAAGAAGGACCTGGCAGTCTACTTCTGAAAAAATTGGCCAATAAAAACCTTATGAATAGCGGTGAACACTGTCTGATACATTGCCAGAAGATGAGCATCTCAGATTGCAAGGCACTCAAAATACAACTGAGGAAGAGCTGCCTCCTCAAAGTAGAGTTGACCTTAATGACATGGATGGAGTCAAGCTTTCAGGACCTTCATTTCCTGATGTGACATGACTCAAGATGAGAAGAAATAGCTGCAAACATCCATTAATAATCGGAATATGGAATATACGAAGAATGAATCTAGGAAAATTGGAAGTCATCAAAAATGAAATGAAACACATGAAGATCCATATCCTAGGCATTAGTGAGCTGAAATGGACTGGTATTGGCCATTTTAGATCAGACAATTGAATAGTTGACTATGCCGGGAATGACAAACTGTAGAGGAATGGGATCACATTCATTGTCAAAAAGAACATCTCAAGACCTATCCTGAAGTACAACGCTGTCAGAGATAGGATAATACCCATAAGCCTACAAGGAAGAACAGCTGATACAACTATTATTCAAATTTACAAACCAACAAGTAATGCCAAAGATGAAGAAATGGAAGATTTTTATCAACTTCTGCAGTCTGAAATTGATCAAACATGTAATCAAGACGCATTGATAATTATTGGTGATTGGAATTGTGAAAGTTGGAAAAAAAGAAGCAAGATCTGTAGCTGGAAAATCTAGCCTCTGACAGAAATGACACCAGAGATCGCATGATAGAATTTTGTAAGACCAATGACTTATTCATTGCAAATACCTTTTTACAACGATATAAAAGGTGACTATACACGTGGACCTCACCACATGGAAAACACAGGAATCAAATTGACTACCTCTGTGGAAAGAGACTATCGAAAAGCTCAATATCAACAGTCAGAACAAGGCCAGGGGCCAACTATAGAACAGACCACCAATTGCTCATATGTAAGTTCAAGTTGAAGTTGAAGAAAACTAAAACAAGTCCATGAGAACCAAAACACAACCTTGAATGTATCCCACCTGAATTTGGAGATCATCATAAGAATAGATTTGACCCATTGAAAATGAATGACTGAAGACCATGCAAGTTGTGGAATGACATCAAGGACATCATACATGAGGAAAGCAAGAGGTCATTAAAAAGACAGGAAAGAAAGAAAAGACCAAAATAGATGTCAGAAGAGACTCTGAAAGTTGCTCTTGAACATAGAATAGCTAAAGCAAATGGAAGAAATGATGAAGTAAAAGAGCTGAACAGAAGATTTCAAAGGGCGGCTCAAAAAGACAAAGTAAAGTATTATAATGACATGTGCAAGACCTGGAGTTAGAAAACCAAAAGAGAAGAACATGGTCAGCATTTCTCAAGCTGAAAGAACTGAAGAGAAAATTCAAGCCTTGAGTTGCAATATTGAAGGATTCTATGGGCAAAATATTGAATGACACAGAAAGCATCAAAAGAAGATGGAAGGAATACATAGAGTCACTGTATCAAAAAGAATTGGTCGACATTCAACCATTTCAAGAGGTAACATATGATCAGGAACCGATGGTACTGAAGGAAAGGAAGTCCAAGTTGAACTGAAGGTATTGGTGAAAAACAAGGCTCCGGGAATTGATGGAACACCAATCACGATGTTTCAGCAAACGGATGCAGTGCTGGTGGTGCTCACTCATCTATGCCAAGAAATTTGGTAGACAGCTACCTGGCCAACCGACTGGAAGAGATCCATATTTGTGCTTTGTTGTAGTTATTGTCTTAGTTATCTAGTGCTTCTACGACAGAAATACCACAAGTGGACGGCTTTAACAAACAAAAATTTATTTTCTCACAGTTTAGGAGGCTAGAAGTCTGAATTCAGGGCACCAGCCCCAGGGGAAGTCTTTCTCTGTCTGCTAGCTCTGGGGGAAGGTCCTTGTCATCAATCTTCCCCTGGTGTAGGAGTTTCTCAGCACAGGGACACTGGGTCCAAAGGACACTCTCTGCTCCTGGCACTTCTTTCTTGGTGGTATTAGGTCTCTCTCCTCTCTGCTCAATCTCTCTTTTATATTTCAAAAGAGACTGACTCAAGATACAACCTAATCCTGGAGAATGACTCCTGCCTCATTAACATAGCTGCCTCTAATCCTGCCTCATTAACATCATAGAAGTTAGGATTTACAACACATAGGATAATCATATCAGATCACAAAATGGTGGACAACCACACAATACTGGGAATCATGGCCTAGCCAAATTAACACACATTTTTGGGAGACACAATTCAATCCGTAACATGCTCATTGCAAAGAAAGGTGATCCAACAGAATGCAGAAATTATTGAACAATATCGTTAATATCATATGCAAGTAAAACCGACCCGTAATATTTTCAAATCACCTCACATGCACCCAAAAGCTGGACAATGAATAAGGAAGACCAGGGAAGCATTGATGCCTTTGAATTATTGTGTTGGCAAAGAATATTGACTATACCACGGACTGCCGGAAGAACGAAGAAGTTTGTCTTAGCAGAAGTACATCCAGAATGCTCCTTAGTAGCGAGGATGGCAAGAATTTTTCTCAAGTATTTTGGACATGTTATCAGGAGGGACCAGTCCCTGGAGAAGGATACTATGCTTGGTAAGGTAGAGGGTCAGTGAAAAAGAGGAAGACCCTCAATGAGTTGGACTGACACAGTGGCTGCAACAATGGTCTCAAGCACAGAAATGATTGTGAGAATGGGGCAGGAATGGGCAGAGTTTTGTTCTGTTGTACTTAGGGTCACTATGAGTCGGAACCGACTTGATGCCATCTAACAACAACAACAAATGGTTGCACAGCATTATGCATATACTAAAAACCGCTGAATTTTATACTATAATAAGGTTAACATGGTGAATTTTATGTTACGTGCATTTCATCTCACTAAAAATAAATAAATAAGCAACCTCTGTAGACAGAGGAATGACATTAGTTCATGGAAGTGAGGGAAAATGAGCCAGAGATGTAGAAGGGAACCATTGATCTCCAGCAAACCAACAGGCTCATTAACAGCATCAGGGCAAGGAACTGAGGGGATGTCTCATTACTTTCACTTCCAAACAGTATTCACATCCGACTCCTGAGCTACAATGAAGTGGGCATTTATGCAGCTTTGCTGAAATATATTCAAATCCAGACCTAAAGACCCAAAAAGGTGGCAGGGATTGGAGGGTGAAAAATAACCAAAGGATGGACTTGAGGTGGAAAAGAAGCTCCTCAGGGGATACATTTATTATATTCTTTATTGCCAAGTTGAAGTGGAAGGGGAATAAATCTGCTCTGAATATGTTTAGTATTTCCAGTGTATTTTCTGTTTATCTCATTCTCTTTTGCCCTGCTTTTTTCGCTTTAATCAAAAGTTTGACCATTAAGGCAAATAGGAGTTCTGGGATTTTACAACATTTTACAAAAAAGCAAAATCCAGTTCTTACAAGGGCTCAGTCTGAAGTCAGGTTCTTTGAAGACAGCCTGTCAGATGACTCGATTAAAGGTGATGAGAATATTTCAGGGAGTTTTCAAGACATGCTGTACTGCCTGTATCATTTATTAATCTTTTGGTTTTGGAAAGGTCCCATGCAAAGGACCTTGGAGAAGAACATTTCATATCGCCCCTCAGACTGTGGAGCAGATCTTAACAGCCTCTAAGAGAAGGAGTCCATGTGTTCCCACAGATGACTGCTGAAAACTGAATCACGCTTATCAATTTGAGAAGACAGAAAGAACAAGAAGTGTAGAACTTCACTATTTAGTCAGACCTTGTTCAGGGTCTCATGAGTGGCTAACATCAAATAATCTGGAATTAGTTTCCTCTTCCCAAGTTCTCCTCTTGCCTACCTCAATTTTTATAACAAATAATGTTGCAAAACGGCAGCCAAGACCCTCTGATCTGCTGTCATATACCAAGTGATCTGAAAATGATTAGGAAAAGCTGATGCATCCTACCTGGTCTATGCAACTTGATGTAGAGCTAAGGAAGAGGCCCTTTCTCTTCACGTGCAGGAATGACTATCAAGGGTTGGACCTAGAAGAGGGACCAGGACCAGGAGCTGCAGAGTGGTCCAGGGAGAAGAGTATGCAGAAGACTGGGAATAAAAGGATGTGTGGAGTCACCAGGAGTCCTGAGGACAAAGCTGCAGTCAGAGGACCTAGAGTCAGGTCAAACTGAGTTACACAAAGATCAGAGTCCATGTGCTTGGCATATATGGTAGGTGCTTAGCAAGAATTGTTGAAGTGAATAGAAATGCAGAGGACCAAGCTGGACACAAATGCAAGATGTGATGCTTGGATGATACTTTGAGATAACTTTTTAGTATTTGATCCAAATGGACAACCTCATTCAAGCACTGAATAATATGCTATATCACATAGTAGTCAAACAGAGCTGCCAATCCTGTGTAATCTTGACCAAGTTATGCAAACTCTCTGAACCTCAATTTCCTCATCTGTAAAATAGGGATGATAATAATATTCAATCCATATGATTGAGATAAGTTTCCTGTCTTATGAAATAAGAAAAAGAGCTAAGCACTATGCTTGGCATATAGGAAGTGTTAAGTAAAAGTAAGTGCTGACTATTATGAAAAATGCCATGTTCATTGTACGTATCTACCATGTGGAAGGCATTTCCCTAAATGCTGTTACAAAATGGTTAAAATCTGCCCTCAAAGTCTAGCAACAGATTTATCCACATAAACAAACCATTATAGTATTGTACGGTGTATGTAATAATTGAAGCAGGTACAAAACACAGAGGGAACAGAGAAGAGGCAAAAGTGGCTGTAGTGGACTCAGTTTACTTGTCACTAGAGACCTGAGCAGTTAGACCTTGCCTCCCACACCCCAAGGCCTTGACCACTTGCTTTGCTTTCCCAACTGTGTGGTCCTGGCAGCCAATGAATAAATAATTTCTCTTCCTTCTCCCCCCCACCCCCATCACTCCACTGGGACTGTCCTGAGGAATAACTACTCCACCAAGACTGTTCTGAAGAGAAGAGATTTCATAAGGCCTCTTTCAACGTGTCTAGTGAGACCACGAAATCAGCTTTACTCATTAAAAGTGGTGGCCTGTGTGGTAACAGACTCTCTTGTACATGCTCTCACTTCTGCTTCCTTGGGATTGCACTCCCCAACAAAGTTTTAACACATATGCTTTTGTCTCAGGCTCTGTTTTCTAAGGGATCCAGGCTAAGACAGTGGCTCTCCTCTACACAAATTAGGTCTCACTATGTGCAAGGACTTGAGCTATGATAGATACCTCCCATTCTAAGACCAAAACTGGGAAGACTTGACTATTAAGCATGAATATATCTCTACTTTGTTCACTCCAATATAGTTGCATGTGTTTACTACAATAAAAAGTTGCATGTTTTTGTTCTTGTTTTCATTGTTAGGTGCCATCAAGTCAGTGCTGACTCATAGTGATCCTACGTACAACAGAACAAAACACTACCTAGTCTTGCGCCATCCTCACAATCATTGCTATGTTTGAGCCCATTCTTGCAGCCACTGCATCAATCTATCTCATCGAGGGTCTTCCTCATCATACTTTACCAAGCATGATGCCCTTCTCCAAGGACTGATCCCTCCTGATAACATGTCCAAAGTACTTGAGACGAAGTCTTGCCATCCTTGCTTCTAAGGAGCATTCTGGATGTATTTCTTCCAAGACAGATTTGTTCATTCTTTTGACAGTCCACGGCGTACTCAATATTCTTCACCAATGCCATAATTCAAAGGCAACAATTCTTCCCTGGTCTTCCTTATTTATTGTCCAGCTTTTGGATGCATGTGAGGCGATTGAAAATATCATGGCTTGGTTCAGGTGCACCTTAGTCCTCAAAGTGACATCTTTGCTTTTCAGGACTTGAAAGAGGTCCTTTGCAACAGATTTGCCCACTGCAATACATTATTTGATTTCTTGACTGCTGCTTTCATGGGTATTGATTGTGGACCCAAGTAAAATGAAATCCTTGACAACTTCAACATTTTCTCCATTTATCATGATGTTGCTTATTGGTCCAGTTGTGGGGATTTTTGTTTTCTTTACGTTGAAGTGTAATCCATACTGAAGGTCTTTGATCTTTATTATTAAGTGCTTTAAGTTCTCTTCACTCTCAGCAAGCAAAGTTGTGTTCTGCATATAGCAAGTTGTTAATGAGTCTTCCTCCAATCCTAATGCCGTGTTCTTCTTCATATTCTCCAGGTTCACGGATTATTTGCTGAGTATACAGATTGAATAAGTATGGTGAAATGATACAAACCTGGTCAACACCTTTGCTGATTTAAAACCAAGAAGTAACCCCTTGTTCTGTTCAAACAACTGCCTCTTGGTCTATGTACAGGTTCTGCATGAGCACAATTAAGTGTTTTGGAGTTCTCTTTCTTTGAAATGGTATCCATAATCTGTTATGATCCAGACAGTCAAATGCCTTTGCATAGCCAATGAAACACATGTAAACATCTTTCTAGTATTCTCTGCTTTCAGCCAAGATGCATCTGACTTCAGCAATGATACCCCTTGTTCCATGTCCTCTTCTGAATCAGGCTAGAATTTCTGACAGTTTCCTGTTGATATACTGCTGCAACTGTTTTTGAATTATCTTCAGCAAATTTTTACTTGTATGTAATATTAATGATATTATTGGATAATTTCCACAATTTGTTGAATCTCCTTTCTTTGGAAAGGGTACAAGTATGGATCTCTTCCAGTTGGTTATCCAGGTAGCTGTCTTCCATATTTCTTGGCATAGACAAGTGAGCACTTCCAGAGTTTCATCTGTTTGTTGAAACATCTCAATTGATATGCCATCAATTCCTGGAGCTTTGTTTTTCACCAATGTCTTCAATGAACTGAAGGCATTGGCTTAAAAAAGGCATGTTTTTAAGGGGAGATATTTTATATGGGGGTCTTTTAATGGTAGAATTTTTCCAATTGATCATTTTGTACATTTGCATGAAATAAATAAAAATGATTATAGAGCATATATCCTATAAAACTTGAACAAGCACAAGAGCACCTACCTCTTCCTGCACTGCTGTGAATATCAATAAAAGACTGACATTCAGATTAATAGGACCAGAACTAAGTTCAATCAATCAGAACTCAGTAACACCTCATCCTTGGCTGGTCACACAATCCAATGCTCACTTAGATAGGCTGAGTTTTCAGAACTCAGAGCTTAAATGACAGTGCTAGCTGATGCATTATTTTATAAGCCACATTGAACAGTGACAAAAGTGACTATCACGAACTCTGGGCAACATGGTGCTATAGATAGAAGCACCATGCCATCCCTCCACAGAAAAGATCTGAAAAACCAAGCCAAACAGAGAAAATGGCAATCCTGAAACTCTAAGCATCAAAAGAAGAGATAAAGAACCAAGCACTGAATGGAATAAGAAACTGACAGAGAATAGAGAGTGAGAAGAGATACATGCAGAGGTCCCCTATCAGCTAATGCAGCACGGATCTGCCATCTTGGACTCCTACTGGAGATCGGTGGATGGGGGTGCAGGAAAGCAGCTTCACAGAGCTTCCAGCAGGAGACAGAACAACCAGTAATCCAGTGATATACGCTTTCCCACCCCCTGCCCTTCTTCACCCATGCTCAGCCTCCTCTGCTTCTTGCAGCCACAGTCTCTTAGCCAGGAAGCACCAGCTTCACCCCAACACTGCTTGGATTCCACCTGCCTGCACTGGCCAGCTCCCTGAGTACCATTTGTCACCTTCTGGTACTTATTTGTCCACTTCTTTTGATTTCTTCCATACTTCTCACCACCACCCTGTCCTTTCTCTCAAATATCTGGCTCTGTGCACCATCTGCTCCTTCCTGAGAGGCTGTGAAACACTGCTCAAATGTGAAACTGCTTCCTAGCCCATGCTGCCATGCTGGTGGGATCCTGGGGATTTTTGCTTCTTTGTTTTGTTTTTCTTTTCTCAAATTAGGAGCCTGTTCTAGCCAGGCAGTACTGCATGGCTTGCGACCTGTGCCCTCAGTTTCCACAGACGTGCAGAGGGATCCCTGAGGGCATTTCTTTTTTCTTGTTTTTTTTTGGGGGGGGGTTTCTTGTTCTTTTTTTTATTTGTATGTTTTGTTTTGTTTTCTATCTTTCTCCCTTTTTGTCTTTCTCATTACTCAGTTTCTCTTCTCTCTATACTTACTTTCTCTTCCTGTCTCCTGAATACCTGGCACTGAGTGACATCTCTACCCCTTCTAGCCAGGCTGTACTTCATGGCCTGAGAACAACTTCCCCAGACCTGGAAGCTGCACTGGTGGGATCCCTGGGGGCTTTTCTTTTCTTTTTTCTTTCTAATTTTTATTGATTCATTTTTTCTTTTCTTTTTTCTCCTTTTTATTTTCTCCATTTCTCAATCTCTCGTATCTCCACTCCAATGGCAAGCTTCCCTAGCACTCTTTTTTGTTTGTTTGTTTGTTTTTGGCTGCTATTCCTCTCTCTTCTCTCTCCTCTTTCCTATAACCATCTTAGCTCCACACATCACAATCTCCCCCCTCTATCCTGCCTACCTGCACTGTGAACTGAACATCAAACCCCTAAGCAGCACAGGCATGGCCTACCAGAACCTGCCCTGCACTGATTCCCAGCCCGCCCAGTTGGCTGTAGTACACTGCCACAAACAACCCATCACAGCGACTCCTCTTCAGCTAGACCTACCCTGCTGTACCATATCTGAGCGACTGAACTTGCCAATTGGAGAAGGAGGCAAAAAGTATCATGCCCACAGACAAGCAAACAGCAAGGAACACAGCCTGCCTGCTCAAACATATCCAAATAAAACAAAAAAGCAGGACAAAACAAACAAATCTACAATCAATGAACAAGGAAAATAACTACCAAATGCCCCTAAGACAGCAGACAATATCAAAACATTTACAAAACAGGACAGGATTGTTCCAGTAGGTGTCCAAAAGAAAACACCAGTGGACTTTCCAGTATAAGAAAAGGCACTAGAACTACCTGATAGGGAATTCAAATCTCTAATAGTCAGAGCTATCCAACAGTAGAAGCAAAAAGCAGACAAAAATGAGGAAAAAATAGACAAATTCATGGAAAATACAGACGAAGAAATGGAAAATACAGACGAAGAAATGGAAGAATTCAGGAAAATAATGCAGGAAAAAATACCAAAATAAATTCACAACTAGAAATCATACAAAAACAACAATTAGAAATCCAAAAGGTAAACAACAAGATTTCAGAAATGGACAGTGTCATACAAGGGCTGAGGAGCAGGTTTGAAATGGTGGAAGATAGGGTCAGAGAAATTGAAGACAAACACTTGGCTACAACTCTGAGGAAAAATCAGAAAAAAAGAACAAAGAAAAATGAATAGACCCTGAGAATTACGTGGGATACAATCAAAAGAAAAATTTTTGAGTAATCAGAGTTCCAGAACAGGGGGAGAAAACAGAAAACACATAGAGGATCATTGAAGAACTGCCGACAGAAAACTTCCCCAATATCATGAAAGACGAAAAGCTGGCCATCCAAGAAGCTCAACAAACCCCATATAGAAAATCACCAAGGCATATCATAATCACACTCACTAAAACCAAAGATAAAAAGAATCCCGAGAGCAGCTCAAGAAAAAGAAAAAGTCACATTCAGAGGAGCAACAATAAGACTAAGCTCAGATTATCTGGCAGAAACCATGCAGGCAAGAAGGCAATGGGAGGACATATATAAAACCTCGAAAGAAAAAAGCTTGCCAGCCAAGAATAATATATCCTGCAAAACTCTCATTCAAAAATGCTGGTGAATTTAAGACATTTCAGATAAACAGAAATTAAAGGAATATGTAAAAACCAAACCAAACTTACAAGAATTATTAAAGGGAGTCCTGGGATCTGAGAACAAACAACATCAGCTCACAGGCTGACTCTAGGACGCAGGATCCTAACAGCCAGATACCAATGTAGGAAATGAACTCTCAAGGACTATCCAAAACCAAAAGAAATACAACAGGGAATCAAAGCAGTTAATCTGTAAATGACAACATCAAAACGATAAAAAAGGGAATAAACAGTGTAGGTATGGAACCTTCTAATGGACAGGAAGTCAAGGTGCTACCAAGTAATAATAGACTGCTTCAAACATAGGAAAATAAGGGTAAATTTCCCAGACAACACAAAGAAAGTTAACAAACCTACTCATCAAAATAAAGAAGAAAAATATAAAGTCTCAGTAAAAATAAAATCTACAAAAACAAAAAAAATGAAAAAATCCACAAACAAAAGGAATTCAACACAGGAGAGTAAGAGGAACAAAGAAAAAGTCAGCACCACAAAAAAAAGCACTACAAAATGACAGCAATAAACTCACACCTATCAATAATTACATTGAATTTTGACGGCCTAAATGCACCCATAAAGAGACAGAGAGTGACAGAAGAGATAAAACACAGGATCCAAGAAAACTACAAAACACTACTGCATGGAACCCAAACGGATCTACATAAATGGAAAAACATACCATGCTCATGGATAGGCAGACTCAACATTGTGAAAATGACAATTCTACCTAAAGCAATTTACA
>NW_004444020.1:538368-539495 GCF_000243295.1 Trichechus manatus latirostris
TTCATACCAGGTATGCAAGGATGGTTCAACATTAGAAAATCAATCAGCGTAATCCACCACATAAATAAAAGGAAAGAAAAGAATCACATGATCATTTCAATTGACACAGAAAAGGCATTCGACAAAGTCCAACACGCATTCCTGATAAAAACTCTCAATAAAACAGGTATAGAAGGGAAATTTCTCAACATAATAAAGAGCATCTATGCAAAACCAACAGCCAACATCATTCTTAATGCAGAGAGGCTCAAAACATTCCCCTTGAGAACAGGAACAAGACAAGGTTGCTATTTATCACCACTCCTATTTAACATTGTCCTGGAAGTTCTACCTAGAGCAATAAGGCAAGAAAAAGAAATAAAGGGCATCCAAATTGGTAATGAATAAGTAACACTGTCCCTGTTTGCAGATGTTATGATACTATATGTAGAAAACCCAAAAGACTCCACAAGAAAACTACTGGAACTAAAAGAAAGATTTGGCAGAGTAGCAGGATACAAGATCAACATACAAAAATCACTTGAATTCCTATATACCAATAAAGAGAACAATGAAAAGGAAATCAGGAAAACAATACATTTATAATAGCCTCTAAAAAAATAAAATACTTAGCAATAAATCTAACCTGGGGTATAAAATACCTATACCAAGAAAACTACAAAACACTACTGCAAGAAACCCAAAGAGATCTACATAAATGGGAAAAACATACCATGCTCATGGATAGGTAGACTCAACTTTGTGAAAATGACAATACTACCCAAAGCAATTTACAAATACAATGCAATCCTGACCCAAATACCAACAACCTTCTTTAAAGAGATGGAAAAACTAATCATTAACTTTATATGGAAAGGGAAGAAGCCCCAAATAAGTAAAGCACTATTGAAGAAGAAGAATAAAGTAGGAGGACTCACACTATCTGACCTCAGAACCTACTATACTACTATAGTAGTCAAACAGCCTCATACTGGTACAACGACAGATACATTGACCAATGGAACAGAATTGAGAACTCAGATGTAAGTCCATCCACCTACAGTCACCTGATCTTCGACAAGGGCTCAAAGTCCATCAAATGGGGGAAAAGACAGTCTTTTTAACAAATGGTGCTGGCAAAACTGGAT
>NW_004444020.1:539999-549362 GCF_000243295.1 Trichechus manatus latirostris
ATCACTGCCATTAGAGAAATGCAAATCAAAACTCTGAGCTATCATCTCACCCCCCGGCGTTACTGGCACGAATCAAAAACACTGGAAATAACAAATGTTGGAGAGGCTGCAGGGAGATCGGAACTCTTATGCACTGCTGGTGGGAATGCAAAATGATACAATCATTTTGAAAAATGATATGGCACTTCCTTAGAAAACTAGAGATAGAAATACCATACGATCCAGCATTCCAACTCCTAGGAATATATCCCAGAGAAATAAGAGCCATAACACGAATAGACATATGCACACCCATATTCACTGAAGCACTGTTCACAATGGCAAAAAGATGGAAACAACCCAGATGCCCATCAATAGATGAATGGATAAACAAACTATGGTACATACACACAATGGAGTATAATGCAACAATAAAGAACAATGATGAATCTGTGAAGCATCCCATAATGTGGACGAAACTGGAGGACATTATGCTGAGTGAAATAAGTCAATCACAAAAGGACAAATATTGTATAAGACCTCTACTGTAAAAATTGAAGAAAAGTTTACACACAAAAAGAAACAATCTTTGATGCTTAGGAGGAATCAGAGGGGTGGGCAAGGGAAATACTAAATAGACAATAGATAAGCGGTAACTTCGGTAAAGGGTAAGATAGTACACAATACTAGGGAAGCCAGCATAACTTGTATAAGGAAAGGTTACGAAACTCCATAGACACATCCAAACTCCTTGAGGGAATGAATTGCTGTACGGAGGGCTGTGGGGACCATGGTCTCAGGGAACATCTAGCTCAATTGGCATAACACAGTTTATAAAGAAAGTGTTCTACGTTCTACCTTGGTGAGTTGCGTCTGGGGTCTTAAAAGCCTGTGAGCAGCCATCTAAGATACTCCAATGGTCTCACCCCTTCAGGAGCAAGGGCGAATGAAGAAAACAAAATACAAGGGAAAGATTAGTCCAAAGGACTAATGGACCACAACTACCGCGGCCTCCACCAAACTGAGTCCAGTACAACTAGATGGTGGCCGGCTATCACCACTGACTGCTCTGACCAGGATCACAACAGATGGTCCCAGACAGAGTTGGAGTAAAATGTAGAACAAAATTCTAACTCCCAATAAAAGACCAGACTTACTGACCTGACAGGGACTGGAGAAACCCCAAGAGTATGGTCCCGAGCCACACTTTTAGCTCAGTAATGAAGTCATTGCCGAGGATCACCACTCAGCCAAAGATTTGACAGCCTCATAAAACAAAACGAGACTAATGGGGCACAACAGTCCAGAGACAAGGACTAGAAGGCAAGAGGGGACAGGAAAGCTGGTAATAGGGAACCCAAGGTTGAGAAGGGACAGTGTTGACATGTCGTGGGGTTGTTAACCATTGTCATAAAACAATGTGTGTACTGTTAAATGAGAAAGTATATGTTCTGTAAACCTTCAGCCAAAGTACAATAAAAAAATTTTTTTGAATTGATTGTCACCATGGCTGGTGACTAATAAAAAAAATTTTAAGTTGTCACCATTTTAAAAATGTATGCATTCTGCTCCCACCCAAGCTGGAGAAATAAGGACTAAATTTACCATCTCACCTGAAACAACAACAACCAGACAATATGAAACGATGGTTTTTAAGACTTTGGATTTCAGGCAGTGAAGGGTAGTGATCCCTAAGAAACAAGAAACAAATGAAGTAAACCCTATGATTACTGCCTTGAGAGAGTTTTCAGGCCTGGTACAGGAAGGGGGAGGCAGATACCAGTGGACTTCCTGAGTTGAGGGGATGAAATTCGGAGTTTGCAGAGATAAAGGCAGCTACAGTTTGCAGGACAGATAACCAAAGAAGAGAGAGCTGCACACAGGGAGAACTCCAGAAAATCCCAGAGATTTATTCAAGGTCTCCCTTGAGCATTTAGCTGAATACTGATCTATGCATGCATGATCTTCAGACTATCTGAAGCTGGGGAAAAAACATCCAAAAGGATTAGAGTACAGTGCCTGATGCTCACACAGGGCCAGGAATAGTCACACAAGCCACGGTGGACAATCTCATAAATCATGGGACATTGAGTAGAAAATTCAGGAAGATCTTGCCTCAGTAGCAGGAAATAATTAACACTACATGTACCAACCTAATAATTCATAAATGTAAGACTCAAGAAGATCTAACTGTATCCAGGTAATTTAACATTCCAAAATAAGGTTTAAGAATATTTATAGGAATACAAAATGATCCAAGCCACGGTACTTTCAATCACCTCATATGCATGTGAAAGCTAGACAATGAGTAAGGAAGACTGAAGAAGAATTGATGCCCTTGAATTATGGTGTTGGCAAAGAATATGAACTGCCAGAAGAACGAACAAATCTGTCTTGGAGAAGTCCAGCCAGAATGCGCCTTAGAACTGAGCATGGCGAGACTTCGTCTCAAGTATTTTGGACATGTTATCAGGAGGGACCAGTCCATGGAGAAGAACAACATGCTTGATAAAGTAGAGGGTCATCAAAAAAAAGGAAGACCCTGAATGAGGTGGATTGACACTGTGGCTGCAACAATAGGCTCAAACATAGCAACGATTGTGAGGATGGCACAGGACTGGGCAGTGTTTCATTCTGTTGTACATTGGATTGCTATGAGTCGGAACGGACTCAATGGCACCTGACAACAATGAGGCAAAATTGACAATGTTTGGCATTCAAAGATAATCAGGCATACAAAGAAGCAAGAAAGCGTGACACTTAACAAGAATCATCAATCAATTAAAACTAACCCAAAACTGACATAGGTGCAAGAATTAGAAGACAAGAACATTAGAATAGCCGTTATAACTATATTCCGTATGTTCAAAAAGTTAAGTAGAGACATGGAAAATATAATAAAAGACCCAAGTAAAATTTCTAGTGGTGAAAACTACAATGACTAAAATGAAGAATATACTGGATAGCATTAACGGCAGATTAGACATGGCAGAAGAAGAGATCAGTGAATCGAGGATATTGCAATAGATGTTATCCAAAATGAAACATGTGGGGTGGGGGGTGGGATGGGGAGAAGAATCCAAAAAAAGTGAATCAATGAGCTGTGGGACAACTTCAAATGGCCCAAAATAAATGTTACTGCAGTCCTTAAAGAGAGGAGGGGAGTATTTGAAGAAATAATGGCTAAAAATTATCTGAATTTCCTGAAAACTATAAACCCACAGATTCAAGGAACTCAATGAGCAACAAGCACACCAAACATGAAGGAAAGGACACCAAGACACATAATCAAATTGCTCAAAACCCATGATAAAGAGAAAGATCTTAAACGATTTAGAGTTGTAGGAGAGTATTTGACAATCACTGGACAGATCCAAGACTGCGTTCTGGAAATTATAAGTTTTTATTATCTTTTTTGATCTTTTTAGAACCATAAACACTCTAGAAAAATTAGGGAGGAAAGAATCCAGAAGCAAAAAGTCAAGTTAGTTCAGCAAATATGAACTATAGTTATAAAGTTGAGATGGAATGGAGGAGGCAGTGAAATTGACAGCACTTGCAGACTGTATGTGCAAATGGAAAAGTAATTCTTACTGGGAACTGGTAGATGGTGTCAAAATTCATTGAGTTAAGGGGGAAGATAGTGATTTAGACACATGTGTTTGAAGTGTCTATAACCAAGAAAACCAAACCCATTGCCATCAATTCCAACTCACGGCAATGGCGTGTGTTACAGAGTAGAACTCCCCCTTGGGTTTTCTTGGCTATAATCTTTACGGAAGTAGATCACCAGGCCTGTCTTCCACAGTGCTGCTGGGCTTGATGGCTTTGAACTACCAAACTTTAGGTTAGTAGTTGCGGACAAACCATTTGCACCACCCAGGGATCTAAGATTTATAGAGACTTTCCGTTTAAACTAAGGAAAGATATCTGAGCTACAGTTATTGTGTTGTTGTTGTTGTTATATGCCCATTGAGTCAGTTCCAACTCATAGCAACCCTGTGTAGAAGAGAACGAAACAGTGCCCCATCCTGTGCCAATCACATGAATCATTGTTATGTTTGAGGCTGTTGTTGCAGCCACTGTGTCAATCCATCTCATTGAGGGTATTCCTCTTTTTCATTGAAGCTCTACTCTACCAAGCATGACGTCCCTCACCAGGGACTGGTCCCTCTTGATAACATGTCCAAAGTATGTGAGACAAAGTCTCACCATCCTCGCTTCTAATGAGCATTCTGGCTCTACTTATTCCAAGACATTTGTTCATTCTTCCAGCAGTCCACGGGTGTATTCAATATTCTTTGACAACACCATAATTCAAAGGCATCGATTCTTCCTTATTCATTGTCAAGTTTTCACATGCATATGAGAGGATTGGAAACACCATGGCTTGAGTCAGGCACACCTTAGTCCTTAAAGTGACATCTTTGCTTTTTAACACTTTAAAGAGGTCTTTTGCAGCACATTTGCCCCATGCAATGCATCTCTTGATTTCTTGACTGCTGCTTCCACGGGCTTTGATTGTAGATTCAAGTAAAATGGAATCCTTGACAACTTCAATCTTTTCTTCATTTATCATGATGTTGCTTATATTGGTCCATTTGTAAGGATTTTTGATTTCTTTATGTTGAAGTCTAATCCATATTGAAGGTTGTGGTTTTTGATCTTCATCAGTAAGAGCTTCAAGTCCTCTTCACTTTCAGCAAGCAAGGTTGTGTCATCTGCATAACACAGGTTGCTAATGAGTCTTCCTCCAATTTCGATGTCCCGTTCTTCTTCATATAGTACAGCTTCTAGGATTATTTGCTCAGTATACAGATTGAATAAGTATGGTGAAAGAATACATCCCTGACACAGACCTTTCCTAATTTTAAACCACATAGTATTCCCCTTGTTCTGTTTGAACAACTGCCTCTTGATCTATGTACAGGTTCCTCATGAGCACAATTAAGTGTTCTGGAGTTCCCATTCTTTGCAATGTTATCCATAATTTGTTACGATCCACACAGTTGAATGCCTTTGCATAGTCAGTAAAAAACAGGTAAACATCTTTCTGGTACTCTCTGCTTTAGCCAAGATCCATCTGACATCAGCAATGATATCCTTTTTTCCACGTCCTCTTCTGGATCTGGCTTGAATTTCTGGCAGTTTCCTGTCAATGTTCTGCTGCAACCATTTTTTAATTATCTTCAGCAAAATCTTACTTTTGTGTGATATTAATGATATTGTTTGATAATTTCTGCATTCTGTTAGATCACCTTTCTTTGGAATGAGCAAAAATATGGATCTCTTCCAAGTTTCTTGGCATAGATGAGTCAGCACTTCCAGTGCTGCATCTGTTTCTTGAAACATCTCAATTGGTATTCTGTCAATTCCTGAAGCCTTGTTTTTTGACAATGCCTTCAGTGCAGCTTGGACTTCTTCCTTCAGTACCATCGGTTCTTGATCATATGCTACCTCCTGAAATGGTTGAGTGTCAACCAACTCTTTTTGGTACAGTGATTCTGTGTATTCTTTCCACGTTCTTTTGATGCTTCCTGTGTCATTCAGTATTTCCCCCGTAGAATCCTTCAATATTGCAACTGGAGGCTTGAATTTTTGATTCAGGTCTTTCAGTTTGAGAAATGCCGAGCATATTCTTCCCCTTTGGTTTTCTGTCTCCAGGTCTTTGCACATTTCATTATAATACTTTACTTTGTCTTCTTGAGCTGCCCTTTGAAATCTTCCGTTCAGCTCTTTTACATCATCATTTCTTCCTTTTGCTTTAACTACTGGATGTTCAAGAACAAGTTCCAGAGTCTCTTCTGACATCCATTTTGGTCTTTTCTTTCTTTCTTGTCTTTTTAATTTCTTGCTTTCTTCATGTATGATGTCCTTGATGTTATTCCTCAACTTGTCTTGTCTTTGGTCATTAGTGTTCAATGCATCATATCTATTCTTGAGATGGTCTCTAAATTCAGGTGAGATATACTTCAGGTCATACTTTGGCTCATGATGGTCTGTTCACAGTCGGCCCCTGGCCTTGCTATGACTGATAATGTTGAGCTTTTCCATCATCTGTTTCCACAGTTGTAGCCAGTTTGATTCTTGTGTATTCCATCTGGCGAGATCCACGTATAACCCCCACTTATGCTGTTGAAAAAAGGTGTTTGCAGTGAAGAAGTCATTGGTCTTGCAAAATTCTATCATGTGATCTCTGGCGTCGTTTCTATCACCCAGACCATATTTTCTAACTACCAATCCTTCTTCTTTGTTTCCAACTTTTGTATTACAATTGCCAGTAATTATCAATGTATCTTGATTGCATGTTTGATCAATTTCAGACTGCAGAAGTCGGTAAAACTCTTCAGTTTCTTCATCTCTGGCATTGGCAGTTGGTGCATAAATTTGAATAATAGTCTTAACAACTGTTCTTCCTTGTAGATGTATGGTTATTATCCTATCACTGATAGTGTTGTACTTCAGGATAAATCTTGAAATGATCTTTTAGACAATGAACGCTAGGCCATTCCTCCTCAAATTGTCATTCCCAGCATAGTAGAACATTTGATTGTCTGATTCAAAATGGTCAATACCAGTCCATTTAAGCTCACTAATGCCTGGGATATTGATGTTTATGCGTTCCATTTCATTTTGATGATTTCTAATTTTCCTAGATTCATACTGCGTACATTCCACGTTCTGATTATTAATGGATGTTCGCAGCTGTTTCTTCTCATTTTGAGTCGTGCCAAATCAGCAGATGAAGGTCCCAAAAGCTTGACTTCATCCATGTCATTAATGTCGACTGTAATATGAGGAGGCAGCTCTTCCCCAGTGGTATTTTGAGTGTCTTCCAACCTGAGGGGCTCATCTTCCGGCACTATATCGACAATGTTCTGCTGTTATTTACAAGGTTTTCACTGGCTAATTTTTTTCAGAAGTAGACTGCCAGCTCCTTCTTCCTAATCTGACTTAGTCTGGAAGCTCAGCTGAAACCTATCCACCATGGGTGACCCCGCTGTTATTTGAATACCGGTGACATAGCTTCCAGCATCACAGTATACCCAAGCCCCCACTGTGCAACAAACTGACAGATGCATGGGGGACAGTTATAGGGTTAGGAATCATTAACATGTAATCTGAATATCCCCAACCCTCCAGACTTATTGTGACATCCTTACCTCTAATATCCAAATAAAATGACCTTGGATTCAAATCCAAGAAGTCTGGGTCCTCCAAACATTCCTGATGCAAGGTAGGGAAAGAGGATAGACTCAGATCTCTGAGAAGGAGGGTGCTGGCCAAATAGTGCTGTTGTCTCTAACTTGCAGGATGGTCCTGGGGACAGACACTCAGATCTCTAAGGAAAGAGCCTTGGCTGGATATGCTGATATCTCTGAGAGGGAGCAATGAGGCTGATTCTGGGAGGGCTGGAAAAACTGCAAGTTGGATTCAACTGCTACTACAGAAATGAACTGTTGATGCCAAGTGCAGCCACTGGGGTGAAGAAGTGCTACTACGTAACTCTCAGGAACAGGAAGCAAGACAGGAATAGGCACCAGCTGCTCTGACAGTGATAACAGTAGAGGGTCCTAGACAGAGCTGGAGAAAAATGTAGAACAAAATTCTAACTCACAAAAAAAAGGCCAGACTTACTGGTCTGTCAGCGACTGGAGAAACCCAGAGACTATGGCCCCCAGACACTCTTATAGCTCAGTAATGAAGTCACTCTTGAGGTTCATCCTTTAGCCAAAGATTAGAGAGGCCCATAAAACAAAGTGGGACTAAATGGGCAAACTAGCCCAGGGGCAGAGACCAGAAGGCAGGAGAGGACAGGAAAGCTGGTAATAGGGAACCAAAGGTCGAGAAGAGGAGAGTGTTGACATGTTGGGGGGTTGGTAACCAATGTCACAAACAATATGTGTATTAAATGTTTAGTGAGAAACTAGTTTTCCCTGTAAACTCATCTAAAGTACAGTAAAAATGAATGTAAATGCCCAAAATGCACCAATAAAGAGACAGTGACAGAATGGATAAAAAACAGAATCCATCAATATGCTGTCTACAAGAGACACACCTTAGAAACAAAGATGTAAATTTATTAAAAGTAAAGGATGGAAAAAATTTATCAAGCAAACAGCTACCAAAAAAAAGCAGGAGTGGCAATACTAATCTCAGATAAAATAGATTTTAAAACAAAATCCACCATGAAAGACAAAGTAGGATACTTTTTTGTCTTTTATGATTAAAGGGATGATCCATCATGAAGACATAACCATAATAAACATCTATGCACCCTATGGCAGGGCTCCAAAGTACATAAAACAAACTCTAACAGCCCTGAAAAGAGAAATTGACAGTTCCACAATAATAGTAGGAGACTTCAACACATAACTCTCAGAAAAGGACAGAACATCTAGAAAGAAACTCAGTAAAGATGCAGAAGACCTAAAGGACACAATCAGCCAACTTGACCTCATAGGTATATATAGAACACTCCACCCAAAGCTGCAAAGTACAAATTCTTTTCCAAAGCACAGGGAACGTTGTCCGGAATAGACCACATCTTAGGCCACAGAGCAACTCGCAACAAAATCCAAGGCATTGAGATAATACAAAGTATCTTCTCTGACCACAATGCCATCAAGGTAGAAATTAACAACAGGAAGAGCAAAGAAAGAAAATCAATTACATGGAAACTGAATAACACCCTGCTTACAAACCACTGCATAATAGAAGAAATCAAAGATGGAATCAAAAAATTCCTAGAATCAAACCAGAATGAAAATACATCATACCAGAAACTTTGGGACACAGCAAAGGTGGTCCTCAGAGGACAATTTATAGCAATAGATACACACATCAAAGAAGAAGAAAGGAACAAAATCAAAACATTAACTACAGAACTCAAACAAATAGAAAGAGAACAGCAAAGGAAGCCCAAAGCCACCAGAAAAAAAGGAAATAATAAAGATCAGAGCAGAAATAAATGAAATAGAGAATAGAAAAACAATAAAAAGAATCAACAAAACCAAAAGTTGGTTCTCTGAAAGGATCAACAAAATCAACAAACCACTGGCCAGACTGACAAAACAAAAACAGGATAGGACGCAAATAACCCAAATAAGAAATGAAATGGGAGACATTACAACAGACCCAACTGAAATAAAAAGGATCATAACGGTGTATTATGAAAAACTATACTCTAACAGATTTGAAAACCTAGAGGAAATGGATAAATTTCTAGAAACACACTACCTACCCAAACGATCACAAAGTGATGTTGAAAATCTGAACAGACCCATAACAAGAGAAGAGATTGAAAAGGTAATAAAAAAAACTCCCAACAAAAAAAAAGCCCTGGCCCAGATGGCTTCACTGGAGAATTCTACTAAAGATTCA
>NW_004444020.1:550661-572751 GCF_000243295.1 Trichechus manatus latirostris
TGCAAAAAAATGAAACAGGACCCATACCTCACACCATATACAATAACTACTTTAAAATGGATCAAAGACCTGAATATAAAGTTAAAACTAAGAAGTTCATAGAAGAAAAAATAGGATCAATGCTAGGGGCCCTAATACACGACATTAACAGAATACTAATCATAACCAACAACAAACTCCAGAAGATAAGCTAGATAACTGGGATCTTCTAAAAATTAAACACTTATGCTCATCAGAAGACTTCACCAAAGAGTAAAAAGAGAACCTACAGACGGGGAAAAATTTTTTGGATATCACAAGTCACAAAAGATCTAATCTCTAAAATCTACAAGAAAATCCAACACCTCTACAACAAAAAGATAAAAAATCCTATTAAAAAATGAGCAAAGGAAATGAACAGACACTTCACCAAAGAAGACATTCAAGCGGCCAACAGACACATGAGGAGATGCTCACTATCACTAGCCAATAGAGAAATGCAAATCAAAACCACAACAAGATACCATCTCACCCCGGCATTACTGGCATGAATCAAGAAAACTGGAAATAACAAACGTTGGAGAGGCTGCAGGGAGACCATAACTCTTATGCACTAATGGTGGGAATACAAAATGATACAACCATTTTGGAAAATGATATGGCGCCTCCTTAGAAAGCTAGAAATAGAAATACTATACAATCCAGCAATCCCACTCCTAGGAATACATCCTAGAGAAACATGAGCCGTCGCACGAATAGACATATGCACACCCATGTTCATTGCAGCATTGTTCACACTAACAAAAAGATGGAAACAACCTAGACGCTCATCAACAGATGAATGGATAAACAAACTGTGGTACATACACACAATGGAGTATCACACAATGATAAAGCACAATGATGAATCTGCAAAGCATCTCATAACATGCATGAAACTGGAGGACATTATGCTGAGTGAAATAAGTCAATCAGAAAAGGACAAACATTGTATGAGACCACTACTGTAAAAACTCATGGAAAGGTTCATACACAAAAAGAATCTTTGAGGGTTACAAGGGATGGGAGGGGTAGGGAGGGAATACTAAATAGACAGTAGATAAGTGATAATTTTGGTGAAGGGCAGGACAGTACACAATACTGGGGAATCCAGAACAACTTGTATAAGGAAAGGTCATGGAAACTCCATAGATACATCCAAACTCCCTGAGGGACTGAATTGCTGGGCAGAGGGCTATGGGGACCATGGTCTTGGGGAACAACTAGCTCAATTGGCATAACACAGTTTATAAAAAAAATGTTCTACACTCTACCTTGGTTAATGGCATCTGGGGTCTTAAAAGCCTGTGAGCAGCCATCTAAGATACTCCAATGGTTTCACCCCTTCGGCAGCAAGGGAGAATGAAGAAAACAAAATACAAGGGAAAGATTAGCCCAAAGGACTAATGGACCACAACTACCACGGCCTCCACCAGACTGAGTCCAATACAACTAGGTGGTGCCCAGCTACCACCACTGACTGCTCTGACCGAGATCACAACACAGGGTCCCGGACAGAGCTGGGGAAAAATGTAGAACAAAATTCTAACTCATAAAAAAAGACCAGATTTACTGGCCTGACAGAGACTGGAGAAACCCTGAGAGTATGGCCCCTGGATACCCTTTTAGCTCAGTTAATGAAGTCACTCCTGAGGGTCACCCTTCAGCCAAAGATTAGACAGGCCCATAAAACAAAACAAGATTAATGGGGCACAACAGCCCAGGGACAAGGACTAGAAGGCCGGAGGGGACAGGAAATGTGGTAATAGGGAACCCAAGTTCAAGAAGTGAGTGTTGACATGTCGTGGAGTTGTTAACCAATCTTATAAAACAGTATGTACACTAACTGTTTTATGAGAAATTACTTGTTCTGTAAACTTCATCTAAAGTACAATAAATAAATAAATAAAAGTACAGTGAAAAAAAAGACTGGAATAGGAAGGAGCAAACCAGTTGTCATGAAATTGTTTCCAACTCATGGCAACTCTATCTGTGTCAGAGTAGAACTGTGCTCCATAGGGTTTTCTTGCTGTTTTTTTTTTTTTAATTATACTTTAGATGAAGGTTTACAGAACAAACTCGCTTCTCATTGAACAATTAGTACACACATTGTTTTGTGACATTGGTTACCAACTCCACTACATGTCAATGCTCTCCCCTTCTCGACCTATTACCAGCTTTCCTGTCCCCTCCTGCCTCCTAGTCCGTGCCCCTGGGCTGGTGTGCCCTTTTCCTCTCATTTCGTTTTATGGGCCTGTCTAACCTTTGGCTGAAGGGTGAACCTCAGGAGTGACTTCATTACTAAGCTAACGGGGTTTCCAGAGGCTATTTTCTCAGGGTCTGCTCCACAGGGTTTTCAATCGCTGATTTTTCAGAAGTAGATTGCCAGGGTTTTCTTTTGAGGCACCTCTGGGTGGACTTGAACCTCCAAATCTTTCAGTTAACAGTTGAGTGCATTAACAACTTGCACCCCCCAGGGACTCCAGGAAGGAGCAGGTCTCTTCCTATTCCTTCAAACGTGCAGTCTCTCTCCAATACCATCCATTGCAAAGTCTAATGAGAAGCAGCTGGCAAAGCAGAAAAGTGTTTTTTAGAATACCAGCGTCACGAAGTAGACAATAGAAGGGTAGGTTTGGAGTTGAGAGACAGTAACTTAATAGCTTGCAATTCTATGTCTTAGATTCTTGGTGCAGCTGTAACAGAAATACCACAAGTGGGTGGCTTTAACAAAGAGAAATTTATTTTCTCCCTGTTTAGGAGGCTAGAAGTTCAAATTCAGGGCACTGGCTCTAGGGGAAGGCTCTCTGTCGGCTCTGGGGAAAAATCCTTGTCTCAGCTTCTCTAGCACTGGCATTTTTTGGCAATCTCCACATAATCTCTCTTTCCCCTGTTTATGCTCATTTGCTTGTCTCTGTGTCTGTGTTGGAGCCCTGGTGGCGCAGTGGTTAAGGGCTCAGCTGCTTACCAAAAGGTAGGCAGTTCAAATCCACCAGCCACTCCTTGGAAACCCTATGGGGCAGTTCTACTCTGTCCTATAGTGTCAGTTTGAGTCAGAATCAGCTCGATGGCAATGGGTTTTGTGTCTAGGCTACTCTTAGTATCACTGAGAAGTGATTAAGTTTAGGGCACACCCTACACTGAAATGGCCTCATTAGCATAACAAAGAAAATCTTACTTCCAAATAGGATTACATCCACAAGTATAGGGGTTAGGACTCCAACACATATTTTGGGCGTAGGGGGGACAAAAGTCAATCCTTAATACTCTGGGGAGGGGTACCTTATACATTGGTCGTTTCTTGGTATTCTCACCAGGAATCTTGTTACCAAGGAATGATTGTGTTTTACTCGGCGGTCACATGGAGCTGGTTGTGCTTCCTGAAGGAAAGGCAGAGCATGACTTCTGTCATAAAAGACCCCTCCTCATTTTAGGGATAAGGTGAACTCTGTTGTTTGAGAAGAGAGAGCCTATGCCAGCACCATCCTGAAACGCTGGTGTCCCACAAAATTCATTAAAAATGGGCTCTTTAGTTCTTACATGCTTCAAATTGCAAAACGAAATTCCTCATTCAGATGTTCCAGCCAATCTGATACATGTTCAATATTAAATGATAGTCTCAGCATTACATCTGCCTCCACCAATAGCAAGAAACGCAGCCACAAACAAGAAGAAACTCAGCAGTTCTGGCAAAGTTAGCTGCCAAGCGGAGGCACCTGTTACCAGGCTGACTCTTTGGAAAACAAAGAAAGTACGCTACTAATCAGGGAAGAAGTGCAAGCAACAATGCTGATGGAAACTGAGGGGTGGGCACCTGCTGTTAAAGGGAAGAAGTCAGTTTTTACATAATATGATATGCCTGTTAGAAAGTCATCAACAACACTCGGAGGGAAATTCTTGGGAAGGAGAAAATCTTGAGATGCTCTTGGAAAACAGGCTTGTTTATGAATTTACAGCTACATGAAAGACGAGGACCCAGCTCCTGCTGTCATTCTGAGCTACTTTTCCAATTGTGCAAAACAGTGGTAATAACAGCACTTGTGTTGCTCAATCTGTCTCTTCAACCTTATAATCTTTTTGAGCTTGACAAGCCCAGAGTTTAAAACATCCCTTTCATTGTAGAGCATCTCGGAATCAGAGGATGTCAGATCTAGACAGGACCTTGGAACAAGAGAAATCATAAAGAGCTCAAAAGAACTCTGTAGCAATAAAATTTTAAAGCTATAAACAAAAGCCTCTGGGAGGATAGTTAGAAGTAAGTGTCTGAAAACTAATATTAAGGAAGGAAAGAGATTGTTTGGGGTAGTTCAAGGAAATAATTCAAATGACTCAATTTTAAATAAAGCAACTGTGAATTAGGATGAGAATTACATTTTAATGGTGAAGATAAAAAGTAATGAGAACTTGATACATTTCGATGAAATGTCTTACACCACTAAATAATACAAGGATCTTTCATCCAGGAAACTCAAGCATATTTTGAATAAATTCTGAGTAGATCATATTATTCAAGGTTTTATACACATGTGGATATTCCTCATACATAGGAAAGATAGCAATTTAGGCATAAACAGGCTTTGTTCTAATCATACTTACTGAGCCCAATGATATGCTAAGATCTTCAAGGTCCTACCCTGTATGCTTCCATCCTAAATCAACTTGACACAACAAATCACATACGTTGTTATACAGTACACTGCACATAGGTAAACCAGTGCATAAATTCTCCATTGATAGTGGAAAATTGGCATTTGCTGACTGCTTACGTGCAAATGTCTTTCACAAAAGTTATTTTCTTTTCATCTTTAAGTGGAAACTTTCTATGGCATTGACTTGACAAGCTGGGAAATAGTAGCATCAAGCAAACAGTGGTCACGGAGCTTGGTTTGAGCCCAAGAGGTTATGTTAAAGATCAGAAAGGCACAGGAAGGAAAAGGTGGAGTTATTATCTGGAAGCACAGGCTCTATGTGTCATAGGAATGAGGAGGACTCTAATCACGCACCATACATCTGTTACTTCTGCCACAGTAATCCAGGCCTAAAATAGCTTGCTAGTCACATGGGGTCTAAATAGAAAGGATGACATCATAAAAGCTGGTTTAGCTTAGTTCATTTTAAAAGCACATACATTAGGCACCTACTTGCACCAGGCATTCTGCTTGGAGATGGATGGGGATACAAAAAAAGCTATGGAGGCAGTACGGTGTGATGGTTAAGAGTTTGGGATTTGGAGTCAGAACTGGGTTGGATTCTTAAGTGACTTACGTACATGCTATGCGCTTTCAGGCAAGTAACCTGACTTCTCTGTGCCTCATTCCTACCTCACAGGGTGGTTATGAGATTGTACAAGTAAAGTCTATAACACACTATTCCACATATCAACAAAAGGTTGCTAATAATATTTAATGTATTTAATTAATAACTTAAATAATTTAATTATTTAAGCTCTAGGAGCTTGCTATCTAGTTTGAAGATAAATGTTGACACATCTGTGTTATAATAGTGGTTCAAATAAAATGCAATGGAAGGTATTTGTTTCTAGCAGGAAAGAGAAGAGATTGAGAAAAGTTTTACAAAGGATGTAATACCTACACTATTAAGAAAAATTAATTTCTAAATGGTAGATTATCCCCAAAGTGCTCCAAGACTCTACTCCTGTGTTGATAACACAGGAATGGACAAATAGATCTGTAAAACAAAACAGAACATCTGAAAACAGATCTGTTACCCAAATAGGGTCCGTGCCCTGGAGAAGTCAAGTCAATGAAACCGTACTCCAAGTCAGAAAGAGCAACAAAGTTTTATTCTAGGAGATGTACACCACCGGGGATCCGACAGCAACCCAGGCTGTCTCTACGGAGTTTCAAAGAGACATTTTTACCTTTACGGTTTATATACGAGTTTTACAAAGGTTAGAAGTGTTGTTATACGGTTGTAAGGTAATTACAAGAGACTTTTTATCATACTAAAGAGATACTTGCCAGACATTTCCATATCTGACATCTGGGCTGTAAACTTCCTGCGGGGGGTGGGGGGTGCTGGACAGAGCAAAACAAAGTCATTAACAAAGCTATGCGAAAAGGAGAAGGCAAAGAAAAAAGAAAAAAAAAACACGTATATGTTCATCATGGCGTTAGTTACATCAAGCTCTCAGTCGCCCATTTTGAAAAGGAGAAAATATGCTGGGGAGTATTAGGGTCACAGATCCAAGTATATACTAAAACTGAATATATGATAAATGTGGCATTATAATTCAGAGAGAAAATAATATATGGGGTTAAGAAAATCAGTTATCCATTTGTAAGGGAATAGAGTAAATCAATCATATACAACAATAAATTTGAAATAATATTAAAGACAAATGTGAAAATAGAACATATTAGAAAATACAGACTATTTCTATAAACTTAGAGTGAGGGAAGTCTTTCTAAGCAAGTCAGGAAACCCAGAAGCCAAATGACTGATAGATTTGACATGCTTTAGAGGGTGGTGGCAGACGTGGGGTACAGAGAATAAGTTTGAGCCAGGTGCTAAAGGCTTCAGTAAGTGAAGAGACCAGCAGGGAAAGAGTAAGCTCGAAACAACTGCCAGGCCCAGAGAGAATGAGGCCATCTTATGACAGTACCAGTCAAGTAAGAATTTTCTATCTTCATTACTTCTTCTCCCACCCCTTCCTATACCTTGGTAGATTCAACAATCTCAGTTACCAAGTTAGGGGAGAAGAAATGCTAGACATGGGAAGAAGAGAAAGAAGACCACTCCTCTCTCTTCTATTGCAAGTGGTCAGCTCTTAGTAGGCCTCAGCTGGAGGGAAGGGAAAAGCTTAAGGGTAAGTGAGGTTGAAAACCTTTATTATTTGAGACTAGGCAATATCAAATTGAGATTGTGAGCCCTGGTGGGTTAAGATCTCGGCTGCTAACCAAAACGTCAGCAGTTCGAATCCACCAGCTGCTCCTTGGAAACCCCATGGGGCAGTCCTACTCTGTCCCGTAGGGTTTGTATGAGTCTGAATTGTTTCAACGGCAACAAGTTTCAACAGGTTTTATGACTTAAAGTTACTGTAGAGTTTTCTAGTTCCTTTGAGCAACTAAAAAAAGTCATAGGGACTGCCCAAAAGTTTACTCTTGTCTAGAGGAAGGCACCCCCGCGCGCGCGCGCGCACACACACACACGTGCACATTACACAGAGCACATTTAAAAGGAAAATAAAACCAAAAAACCAAACGCCCTGACATCAATTCGATTGCAACTTATAGCGACCCTATAGGACAGAGTGGAACTGCCCCATAGAGTTTCCAAGGAGCAGCTGGTGGATTTGAACTGCCAATCTTTTGGTTAGCGGCCGAGCTCTTAACCACTGCACCACCAGGGCTCCAAAGGGACAATAGAAGTCAAAAATAATGTTGCTTTTTATACTCCCACCCTATAAGTTTCCTGTGTTCAGTAAATCAGTTATACACAGAAAGGACTCAGCTAGTGAGAAAAACATAAGGTGGAACCTATTCTAGATAGAACAATATGGAAGCCCTCTTAAAGGAGGTATTATTTAAGCTGAGGCCTAAAAAATGAAAATGGAGTCAGACACACACAGGGAAGAGGGTTGATCTTCACCTATGTGTCCTTTCAAATACCTGTTAAGGCATTAAAAAAAAATAGGCAAAAGTCCAACCAAGAGAACAGGAGAAGAGATAAACTCCGATCTTCTGCAAGGGAATTTCAGTCTTCATAGGGTGGGGGAGAGGCCCGGTCCAGAAGCTTCTTTTTTTTTTTTTTTAAATATTTTATTGTGTTTTAGGCAAAAGTTTACACAGCAAATTAGATTCCCATCTGTCTTGGTCATCTAGTGCTGCTCTAACAGAAATACCTCAAGTGGATGGCTTTAACAAAGAGAAATTTATTCTCTCACAGTCTAGTAGGCTACAAGTCCAAATTCAGGGCATCAGCTCCAGGAAAAAGCTTTCTCTCTCTGTCGGCTCTGGAAGAAGGTCCTTGTCATCAGTCTTCCCTTGGTCTGGGAGCATCTCAGCGCAGGAACCTCAGGTCCAAAGGATGCGTTCTGCTCCTGGCGCTGCTTTCTTGGTGGTATGAGGTCCCCTGTGTCTCTGCTCACTTCTCTCTTTTAGAGCTCAAAACAGATTGGCTTAAGACACTATCTAATCTTGTAGACCTCATCAGTGTAACTGCCACTAATCCATCTTATTACTCATAATGATAGAGTTTATAACACATAAGGAAATCACATCAGATTACAAAATGGCGCACAATCATACAGTACTGGGAATCTGACCCAGCCAAGGTGACAGGTATTTTGGGGGGACACAATTCTATCCATTACACCATCCAGCAATTCATACACAAGTTGTTCTGTGACATTGGTTACAGTCCCCATAATGTGTCAGCACTCTCACCATTTCCACTCCATCTACCCCATTTCCATCCATCCAAACCCCTTCTTGCTTTCTTATCTTTGCTTTTGTATGAATGTTGACCATTTGATCTCATATAGTTGATTGTTTAAAGAAGCACATCCCTCACAGGTGTTATTGTTTACTTTATAGGCCATTTTATTATTTGGCTGTGAGGTGACTTCTGGTAGTGTCTTCAGTTTCAGGTTAAAAGGGTATCTTAGGGCGATAGTCTCGGGGGTTCCTGTAGTCTCTGTTAGTCCAGTAAGTCTGGTCTTTTTTATGAATTTGAGTTTTCTTCTACATTTTTCTCCCATTCTAGCCAGGATGTTCTATTGTGTCCCTGGTCAGAACAGTCAGTAGTGGTAGCCAGGTACAATCTAGTTCTTCTGGTGTCAGGCTAGAAGAGGTTGTGGTTCATGTGGACCATTAGTCCTTTGAACTAATTCTTTCCTTGAGTCTTTGGTTTACTTCATTCTCATTTGCTCCAGACGGAAAAAGACCAACAGTTGTATCTTAGATGGCCGCTTGCAAGCTTTTAAGACCCCAGATGCTACTCACCAAAGTAGGATGTAGAACCTTATCTTTATGAACTAAGTTATGCCAATTGACCTAGTTGACCCACAGACTATGGTCCTGAGCCTTCAAACCCAGTAAATCAATCCGAGGAGGTGTATGCGCAAAATCCTTCTTAAACATCCTCACCTAATTATCTTGTTTCCACTCCCGCTTCCAGAGTTACCTGGGCTGCCAATTCCCTGAGTGCAAATTGGATTTTTTTTCAGCTTCTTTTGCTGCCGCCTTAGGCTTCAGCTCACTTGTTCTGTTAAGTCAGGTACCACTTGTTTTTCTGCTCCTTGGCTTTTAAATTTAATTACCATCTGTGCTAGGTGTTGCAGACAAAATGGTGACCAGGAGAGACATGGTTCCTGTCCCTGTAGAGCTTATATGCCAGTGGAGGAGAAGGGGGAAAAGCAAACAAATGAATGAAATAATTACAAACTCTGATGAATGTTGGGGGGAAACCCATGTAACAGGACTTTAAAACTGAAGTTTCAGCTGGTGCTCTGTGATACTATTGATTTTGCGTTCCAAAAGAGGAGCTAGACTCTTGCTAATCAAAGTGGGGTGCATGGAACATCAACATCACCCTGGAACAAGCTAGAAATGCAGAATCTTGGGCTTTCTCCAGACCCACTAGGTGATTCACGTACACATGAAAGATTGAGAAACACTGTACTAGAACCATATGAAAAATTTCAAAGGCTTTAACTGAAAACATATCTCCCCCGCCCCCCAGTTAGGTTTTTTTTATTTATTTATTTTATTGTGCTTTAGGTGAAAGTTTACAGAGCAAATTAGTTTATCATTAAACAATTAATACACGCATCGTTTTGTGACATTGGTTGCCAACCCTGCGATGTGTCAATGCTCTCCCCTGCTCGACCTCAGGTTCGCCATTACCATTTATTCAGCTTTCCTATTCCCTTCCTGCCTTCTTGTCTTTGCTTTTGGGCTTGTATGCCCGTTTAGTTTCATATATGTGGTTGAACTGCGCGAGTTATTGTTTGTTTTATAGGCCTGTCTAATCTTTGGCTGAAGGGTAAACTTCAGCAGTGACTTCAATACTGAGTTAAAAGGAAGTCCAGGGCCCATACTCAAGAGGTTTCTCCAGTCTCTGTCAGACCAGTAAGTCTGGTCTTTTTTGTGAGTTTGAATTTTGTTCTTTTTTTTTTTCCCCACGCTCTGTCCAGGACCCTCTATTGTGATCCCTTTTTCAGTTTCTTGCAGTACTGCTTTGTAGTTTTCTTTGTATAGGTCTTTTACATCCCTGGTTAGATTTATTCCTAGGTATTTTTTTTTAGGGGTTATCATAAGTGGGGGAGCCCTGGTGGCACAGTGGTTAAGACCTATGGCTGCTAATGAAAAGGCCTGCAGTTCAAATCCATTAGCCACCTGTTGGAAACCCTATGGGGCAGTTCTACTCTGTCCCATAGAGTCAATATGAGTCAGAATCAACTCGACAACAGCGGGATTTATTATAAATGGTATTGCTTTCCTGATTTCCTTTTCACAGTTCTCTTTATTGGCATATATGAATACAACTGATTTTTGTATGTTTATCTTGTATCAGTTTGTCCTATTGTAGTGTCTTGCATGTTGCTGTGATACTGGAAGCTTTGTTACCAGTATTTCAAATACTAGCAGGGTCATCCTTGATGGACATGATTCAGCAGATCTTCCAGACTAAGAGAGACTAGAAAGAAGGACCTGGCGGTCGACTTCTAAAAATATTGGCCTTTGAAAACCTTATGAATAGCAGAAGAACATTGTTTGATGTAGTTCCAGAAGATGAGCCCTTCTGGTTGGAAGGCACTCAAAAACGACTGGGAAAGAGCGGCCTCCTCAAAGTACAGTCAACCTTAATGATGTGGATGGAGGCAAGCTTTCAGGACCTTCATTAGCCACTGTGGCATAACTCAAAATGAGAAGAAACAACTGCAAACATCCATTAATAATGGAACGTGGAATGTAGGAAATATGAATCTAGGAAAATTGGAAGTCGTCAAAAATGAAACAGAATGCATAAAGATCGATATCCTCTGCATTAGTGAACTGAAATGGGCTGCTATTGGCCATTTTGAGTCATTTCGAAGAGGAATGGTGTCCAGTTCATTGTCAAAAAGAACATTTCAAAATCTGTCCTGAAGTACAACGCTGTCAGTGATAGGATAATATCCATAAACCCCAAAGAAGACCAGTTAATATGACTATTACTCAAATTTACACACCAAGAACTAAAGCCAAAGATGAAGAAATTGAAGATTTTTACCAACTTCTGCAGTCTGAAATTGATCAAATATGCAATCAGGATGCATTAAAACTACTGGTGATCTGAATGTGGAAGTTGGAAACGAAGAAGGATTGGTAGTTGGAAAATATGGCCTTTGAGATAGAAACGACTCCGGAGATAGCATGATAGAATTTTGCAAGACAGATGACTTCTTCATTGCAAATACCTTTTTTAAATCACATAAATGGTGACTTGGTGACTATACATGTAGACCTTGCCAGATGAAATACACAGGAATTAAATCGACGACATCTGTGGAAAGAGACGATGGAAAAGCTCAAAACGTCAGTCAGAGCAAGGCCAGGGGCTGACTGCAGAACAGATCATCAACTGCTCATACGTAAGTTCAAGCTGAAGCTGAAGAAAATTAGAACAAGTCCACGAGAGCCCAAGTAAGACCTTGAGTATATCCGACCTGAATTTAGAGACCATCTCAAAAACAGATTTGACGCATTGTACACTAATGACCAAAGACCAGGCGAGTTGTGGAATGACAGCAAGAACGTTATATATGAAGAAAGCAAGAGGTCATTAAAAAGACCGGAAAGAAAGAAAACACCAAAATGAATGTCAGAAGAGACTCTCAAACTAGCTGTTGAACATAAAGTAGCTAAAACAGAAGGAAGAAATGATGAAGCAAAGGAGCTGAACAAAAGATTTCAAGGGTGGCTTGAGAAGACAAAGTAAAGTATTATAATAAAATGTTCAAAGACCTGGACGTAGAAAACCAAAAGAGAAGAATATGCTTGGCATCTCTCAAGCTGGGGAACTGAAGAAAAAAATTAAAGCCTTGAGTTGCCTAATTGAAGGATTTTACAGGGTAGATATTAAATGATGCAGGAAGTATCAAAAGAAGATGGAAGGAATACACAGTCACTGTACCAGAAATAACTGGTCAAAGTTCAACCATTTCAGGAGGTAGTATATGATCAAGAACTGATGGTATTGAAGGAAGAAGTCCAAGCTGTGCTGAAGGCATCAGCAAAATACAAGGCTTCATGAATTGACGGAATACCAACTGAGATGTTTCAACAAATGGATGCAATACTGGAAGTGCTCACTTGATTATGCCAATAAATTTGGAAGACAGCCACATGGACAACCATCTGGAAGAAATCCATATATGTGCCCATTCCAAAGAAAGATGATGCAACAGAATGTGGAAATTATCAAACAGTATCATTAATATGACATGTAAGTAAAATTTTGCTGAAGATAATCCAAAAATGGTTATAGCAGTACATTGACAGCGAATTGCCAGAAATTCAAACCAGATTCAGAAAAGGATGTGGAATGAGGGATGTTGTCATGGATTGAATTGTGTCCCCCAAAAAATGTGTGTAGCAACTTGGCTAGGTCATGATTCCCAGTATTGTATGTAGTCTGATTATGATTATGTAATTATGTAATCTGATGTGATTTCCTTATGTGTTATAAACTCTATCACTTTGATGAGGTTATATGTGATCTTCTTATGTGTTGTAAATTCTGTCACTGTGATGGGGTTATGCTGACGAGGTTTACAAGATTCCATAGTGTCTTAATGCAATCTCTTTTGAGATATAAAAGAGAGAAGCGAGCAGAAACACATGGGAACTTCATACCACCAAGAAAGCAGGGCTGGGAGCAGACCTTGTCCTTTGGACCTGAGGTTCTTGGGCTGAGATGCTCCCAGACCAAGGGAAGACTGATGCATCACAAGGACCTTCCTCCAGAGCCGACAGAGACAGAAAGCCTTCTCCTGGAGCTAATGCCCTGAATTTGGACTTGTAGCCTACTGGACTGTGAGAGAATAAACTACTCTTTGTTAAAAACCATCCACTTGTGGTATTTCTGTTAGAGCAGCAATAGATGACTAAGACAGATGTCATTGCTGATGTCAGATGGATCTTGGCTGAAAGTAGAGAATAGCAGAAATGTATTTACCTGTGTTTTTTGGACTATGTAAAGGCATTCAACTGTGTGGATCATAACCAATTACGGATAACATTGCAAAGAATAGGAATTCCAGAACACTTAATTGTGCTTATACAGAACTTGTACATAGATCAAGAGGCAGTTGTTCAAACAGAACAAGGGGAATACTACATGGTTTAAAATTAGGAAAGGTGTGCATCAGGGTTGTGTTCTTTCACCATACTTATTCAAACCGTATTCTGAGCAAATAATCCAAGAAGCTGGACTATATGAAGACGAACATGGCATTAGGATTGGAGGAAGACTCATTAACAACGTGTGATATGCAGATGACACAACCTTGCTTGCTAAAAGTGAAGGGGACTTGAAGCACTTACTGATGAAGATCAAAAACTACAGCTTTCAGTATGGATTATACCTCAACATAAAGAGAACAAAAATCCTTACAACTGAATCAATAAACAACATCATGATTAATGGAGAAAATTGAAGTTGTCAAGGGTTTCATTTTACTTGGATCCACAATCAACACCCATGGAAGCAGCAGTCAAGAAATCAAATACATATTGCATTGGGCAAATCTCCTGCAAAAGACCTCTTTAAAGTGTTAAAAGGCAAAGATGTCACTTTGAGGGCTAAGCTGCGAGTGGCCCAAGCCATGGTATTTTCAGTCACCTCATATGCATGGGAAAGCTGGACAGTGAATAAGAAAGACCAAAGAAGAAGTAATGCATTTGAATTATGGTTGTAAAGAATATTGAATATACCATGAACTGCCAGAAGAATGGAGCCCTGGTGGCACAGTGGTTAAGAGCTCAGTTGCTAACCAAAAAGTCGTCAGTTTGACTCCACCAGCTGCTCCTTGAATACCCTATGGGGCAGTTCTACTCTGTCCTATAGGGTTGCTATGAGTCGGAACTGACTTTATGGCTCTTAACAGCCAGAAGAATGAGCAAATCGGTCTTAGAAGAAGTACAGCCAGAATGCTCCTGAAAAGCAAGGATGGTGGGACTTCTTCTCACATATTTTGGACATTTTATCAGCAGGGACCAGTCCTTGGAGAAGAACATCATGCTTGGTCAGTGAAAAAGAGCAAGACCCTCAAAGACATGGATTGACACAGTGGCTGCAACAATGGACTCAAACATAGCAATGATTGTGAGGATGGTGCAGGAACGGACAGTGTTTCCTTATGTTGTACATAGGGTCACTACGAGTTGGAAATGACTTGAGGGCACCTAACAACAATAACAACAGGGTACAGTTATATGCTGAGTGCAAGGAGAACATTTAAAAACAAGAAAAAAACCTGTTTGTTATGGATTGAATTGTTTCCCCCAAAAAATGTGTGTCGACTTGGCTAGGCCATGATTCCCAGTATTGTGTGGTTGTCCTCCAATTTATGATCTGATATATTTATCCTATGCGTTATAAATACTAACCTCTATGATGTTAATGAGGCAGGATTAGAGGCAGTTATGTTAATGAGGCAGGACACTACAGGATTAAGTTGTATCTTGATTCAATCTCTTTTGAGGTATAAAACAGAGAACTGAACAGAGAGAAGAGGGACTTCCTACTACCAAGAACATTGAGCCAGGAGCAGAGCATGTCCTTTCGACCCAGGGTCCCTGCACTGAGAAGCTCCTAGATCAGGGGAAGATTGATGACAAGGAACTTCCCCTACAGCCAACAGACAGAAAGACTTCCCCTAGAGCTGGCTCCCTGAATTCAGATTGCTAGCCTCCTAAACTGTGAGATAATAAATTTCTCTTTGTTAAAGGCATCTACTTGTGGTATTTCTGTTATAGCAGCACTAGACAACTAAGATAGAATTGTGTAGCATGAGAGTAGGGTGCTGTTCCAACAGATACCTTGAATGTGGAAGCTGTTTTGAAACTATGAATGGGTAGAGGCTGGAAGAGTTTTAAAGTGCCTAACAGTAAAAGCCTAGATTGTCTTGAAGAGACTGTTGGTGGAATTTATGGACTTCAAAGATGATTCTGGTGAGGACTCCAAAGGACGTGAGGAGAGCTTTGACACTGGAGATGACACAGACCGC
This sequence comes from Trichechus manatus latirostris, assembly GCF_000243295.1. Classification (NCBI taxonomy): domain Eukaryota; kingdom Metazoa; phylum Chordata; class Mammalia; order Sirenia; family Trichechidae; genus Trichechus; species Trichechus manatus. Next base: position 565,915 of record NW_004444020.1, read on the forward strand.
AAGAAGCAGCAGCAGAGAATTGGCAGCAGTAGAACCAGGAGATAGCCAACTCACGTTGCAAGAGAGCTGAGTGGCTTTGGGCAGAAGGCTTCCTGGTGGAGTGAGGTGCCTCGGGGCACTTATTGGTGGAGCTGGGCTTGCCGACCCACAGAGTGAGAGAGCTAAGCGCCTTTAGGCCTAGGCTTACTGGCCGAGTGGGGTGCCTCTGGGGACTTATCGCTAGAGCTCAAGAATTTTATAACACTTGCTTGAGGACGGCAGAGGCCAGGCTGGCCCAAGAGGCTCTGAGGGGCCTAGGGACTGAGAGGCCAAGGAACCAGGAAGGAGAAGCTGAAGAGACAAGGAACAAAGGAAGCAGAGCTGCTTCAGTCTCAAAAAGTAGGGCCACAACCTCTGGAGTCTCAAAGGCTGGGGCCATGGCCTTCTAGGTTTCAAAGAGTCTGATATTTATCAACTGGGTTCCTGAATGTGGGGCTGCCTTTCACCAGTGCTAGTGGAATGGGGCCAGATCCACTGCCCAAAGCCAAGGGGGGCAGGGCTGCCATGCCCAAGGGTCTGAAGAATGGGATCTGTTGGGGCTGAGGGTGTGGGGTTACTACTCAGACAGACTAGGAGAATGGGGTCGCCCAAATGCGAGAGAGCAGAGTTGCCATTCTAGTGGGCCTAGAAGGTGGAGCTGAAGCCCAGGACTGAGATGCCTTCACCCAGAATCCCAAGAGTGTGGTCAACACCCAGAGTCTGGAGGGCAGGGCTTTGGCCTAAATGGTCTCAGAGAACAGAGGATTATTTTCAAGACTTGTGAGCTAATGTGATGTGTTCTACTGACTTGCTTGGTGCCTGTTATCCCTTCTTTCCCTCCAATTTCTCCCATTTGTAGTAGAAATGTCTACCTTATGCCTGTTCCACCATTGTACTTTGGAAGCAGATAACTTGTGTTCTAGATTTCACAGATAAAGAAGAGTTTTGCAGAAGATGAGATTTTGGACTTGCAGTTGATTTAAGACTTTTGAGATTATACAATGGTGTAAATGTGTTTTACATGTGGCAAGGACATGAATTTTGGGGGATCAAAGGGTGAAATGTTATGGATTGAATTGTATCCCCCCAAAAATGTGTCAACTTGGCTAGGCCATGATTCCCAGTATTGTGTGGTTGCCCTCTATTTTGTGATCTGATGTATTTATTCTATGTGTTGTAAATCTTAACCTCTATGATGTTAATGAGACAGGATTAGAGGCAGTTATGTTAATGAGGCAGGACACCATCTATAGGATTAAGTTATATCTTGAGTCAATCTCTTTTGAGATATGAAAGAGACAATAGAGCAGAGAGGAGAGGGATCTCATACTACCAAGAAAGAAAAGCCAGGAGAAGAACATGTCCTTTGGACCCAGGGTCCCTGTGCTGAGAAGCTTCTAGACCAGGGAAAGATTAATGACAAGGGCCTTCTTCCAGAGAAGACAGACATAGAAAACCTTCCCCTAGAGCTGACATCCTGAATTCAGACTTCTAGCCTCCTAAACTGTGAGAGAATAAATTTCTGTTTGCTAAAGCCATCCGCTTGTGGTATTTCTGCTGTAGCAGCACTAGATAACTAACACACTGTTTCTGTTGAGTCAGTTGCAACTCATGGCAACCCTGTATGTTATGGAGTAGAACTGCTCCATAGGGTTTTCTTGTCTGTAATCTTTAACAAGGCAGAGTGCCAGGACTTTCTTCCCCAGCACCACTGGGTGGGTTTGAACCATCGACCTTTTGGTTAGCACCTGAGCACTTCACCTTTGTGCCACTAGGGCTCCTTTGTTGTTGTTGTTAGGTCCCATCAAGTCAGTTTCAACTCATAGCGACCTTATATACAACAGAACAAAATTCTGCCTGCCCCATCCTGTGCCATCCTCACAATTGTTGTTATGCTTGAGCCCATTGTTGCAGCCACTGTGTCAATCCATCTCGTTGAGAGTCTTCCTCTTTTTTGCTGACCCTCTATTTTACCAAGCATGACGTCCTTCTCCAGGGACTGATCTCTCCTGATAACATGTCCAAAGTATGTGAGACGTAGTCTCGCCATCCTTGCTTCCGAGGAGCATTGTGGTTGTATTTTTTCCAGGACAGATTCGTTTGTTCTTTTGGAAGTCCATAGTATATTCAATATTCTTCACCAACACCACAAGTCAAAGGCGTCAATTCTTTTTCTGGTCTTCCTTATCCATCGTCCTTTAGGAGTCCTGTATTTCTTGGCAGTGGGGTCTCCAATTTTTATTTGCATATGAATGACCTGAGGATCTAGTCAAAATGCAGATTCTGTTTCATAGGTCCTGGGTAGGGCTTGAAATTCTGCATTTGTAGCAAGCTTCCAGGACCAAGTGATGCTGCTGCTACTAGTCCATGGAGCACACTGAGTAGTAAGGCTCTAGGGAACTCCTAATCAGTCTCTTGGGGGAGTTAATGCTCCCTTTCTCAGGCAAAAATAAATAAGTACATAATAATCACGTACATACACCCTTGACTTTACTATCCAAGATTTTGGCAACAAACATAAATTTATATTCTGGTAATTATCACCCAGATCATAGTACTGAGTGTAGTATGTGTTGAACAAATATTATTCCTCCTTGGTGATCCAACTGAGGGAAGACATAGATCATTTGCATGTGTAGTATAATTTCCTTTTGTATTTAAAATATCATGGATAATAGTGTAGCAGAATATGACTTTATAAGTTTTGCTGTGACAAGCAATTTCTCTACTTCAAATTGCATTCACATTATCTTTCTTTCAGGTAACATTTGCTGCCACCTCCTTCAGCTCCTACCCTCCACCCCAACTGTGGTTCTCACAGGAAGTGGGCATGAGAATTCAGTGAGCTACCCAGATAAATACCTCAAGCTTTGTGTTCTCCGCCAGAACCCAAGACAAGGCTTAGAGGATCATCTGAGGCACCATGCTCTCTGGCCACTTCCAGGAAATGGAATCAAAGAAATGGGGGTAGGGACGACTTCTCTAATCCCAAGGGTCATCACCTGCCGAGGTAAGCCTAGCCCAATCATACATCTGCTTTCAGTTACATCCCTAATTTTCAAACCTGCCTCACCTACCCTCTCACTACATCCTCCCATTTAGGCAAAGCTATTCAAATACTTAAGAAAATTTATTTTCTTTATTTCTAAAACCATATTATCAGTTCTCATACAGAATTATAGATAGCATGCCCACCAATTTGAAAGCTCCCCAGGGGGTTAGCCATTCAATCTCCTCTCCTTAAAAGGAAAAATCTTTTTGCTACCCCTCTCAGAGATAGCAAAGCATGGCTGCTGAGGGGAAGGCACAGGAAAATCAAGTCTTGAGGAGATGTAGCTCCAAAAACCTGCCCCTAAATCCACCAGAAATGGTAAGCTTGCTGGGAGGTTTTTATGTTTCTGTTAAAGGAATAGTTTGCAGTTATATCTTGAGTAGAAACTCTCATGGTTGATTGAAAGGAGATGGGTTTAGTGAAGATCCATCCAAAAACACAGTCATATTGAAAACAGAGAGGAGCAGATGATGCTTGAGGAAGAGGTTTGTGGAGGGCTACGGTTTTGGAGATTCTTGGTGGTAAGGGGGCTCACGGTTACAGGTCTAAGTTTTCTCCTTCCCCAACTTGAATGGGACAAAAAGCTAGTGACAGAAGAGGGAGGGAGTGTTGGGGAGAACTGCCTGAGGTTTCTGGTAGACTTAAAGAAAAGGTTGATCTTCCTGAGCTAAGAATAACAGTGGTGCTTGTCTTGGTTATCTAGTGCTGTTTTAACAGAAATACCACAAGTGAATGTCTTCAACAAACTGAAGTTTATTCTCTCACAGTCTAGTAGGCTAGAAGTCTGAATTCAGGGTGCCAGCTCCAGTTGAAGGCTTTCTCTGTCAGTTCCAGAGGAAGGTCCTTGTCATCAATCTTCCCTTGGTCTAGGAGCTTCTCCACACAGGAACCTCAGGTCCAAAGGATGTGCTCTGCTCCTGGTGCTGGTTTTTTGGTGGTACAAAGTCCCTATGTCTCTCTGCTCACTTCTCTCTTTTATATTGCAAAAGATATTGGCTTAAGGCACTATTTAATCTTGTAGATCTCATCAGTACAACTGCCAATAATCCATCTCATTACATTATAGTGATAGAATTTACAACACATAGGGAAATCACATCAGGTGACAAAATGGTAGACAATCATACAATACTGGAAATCATGACCTAGCCAAGTTGACAGATATTTTTGGGGGACACAATTCAATCCATGACCGTGCTACTGCAACTTGATGAGAGGAACTGAGTGAGAGTGCCTGAGACCAGTCGGATACTAGTTAGATATCACTGAGAAGACAGAACTTAGTAGGAGGCCCACATGAAGCCTGACAACTGCAGGAGCTCATTCATGGGATAGTGTCTGCAAGAAGAGATGGCTGCTGGCCTGGGGAAAGCACCAGTACTGGGGAAGTGCATTTCAGCATGTGGATCTGATGGAAGTTCTCAAAGAGCTTCAGCAAACAGGGCTTCTGTCCTTAGACTTCACTTGAGAAATCCCTCTACAACCATGTCCATACCAGACTGTGCCTAAACCAGTGGCTCTCAAAGTGAGGTCCCCAGGCCAGCAGAAGCAGCATCACCAGAGCAGTCATGACAAATGAAAAATCTGTGTTCCCACCCCTAGACCAACTGAGTCAGAAACTCTGGGCCCTCATCCTGTGCTTCAAGAAGCTTTCCAGGTGATTCTAAGTTTGGCCTAAACTATGTAGGGGAAAAAAAATGTCTTTTTGCTTAAGTGGACAACAAGTGTTCTGTGGGGGCAGGGTTATTGTTAAATTTGAGAAATTAATACTTGAAACTGAAAATCAGAAGGCATAAAAGTTGTATAGTTCTTAGAGCAAAAAAAAAAAAAACATCAAAGTTGTTGAATTGTGCTTGTAATGGGACCATACAAGGATTCTGAATTTGGATTTGGGGAAAGTAAAAATGTACCATTGGCAGAGGTGTTGGGGTAATATAATTAAAAACAAAATCTGCTCCCAATCTAGAAAACCTCTCCACAAAGGTAGAAGAGAAAGCAAACAGTTTTATTACTGAAAAAGCATTAAACCAGAATGTGATACATTACAGGCAATCACTAGAGATTGCAGACAGAAAAGAATTTTACCCTTTTAAATAGCTAAGTGGATACAACCCACTCAAGATCTCATATCTTTATGGCTGGAGGTCAGTGTGCAGTTGGAGCATTATACCACCTGAAGTTACGGAAACTAAGAGATAGGAATGCTATCTTCCCTGATGATCACATTTCTAAAGAAATGGCTCCCAGATCCTTAAGGAAGCATCCTACACTTACATTCTTTCCAAAGAGACAGAGAAAGAACTGATAATTACAGATTTTCTAAAGTGAATGCTGAAAGAAAAGGGGAAAGGGGGGTACTCCCTTTCTTGGTTTTTATTTGTATTTGCCTTTATAGATTGTGTTAGGCTAGGTTCTCTAGAAAAGCAAAAGCAGTGAAACGTATATATACTAACATATATAGAGAGAGATTTATTTTGAGGAAGTGGCTCACAAAGTTGTGGAGGTTGGCAAGTCCCAAATCCATGGGTCAGGTGTCAGACTGGAGGCTTCTCTCGACTCACTGTTTGCAGGGCTGGTGAATCCAAAATCCTCAGCTCAGACGGCAGGCTGTTGGCTCACATTCCAAGAACCAGAGGTCAGAGGATGACAAGTTGGGTGCAGGATCGAGAGACGATGAGCTTTGCCAGAATACTGTATATATTGAATACAGGCCTATCTTAGTTTATTAGTGCTGCTGTAACAGAAATACCACAAGTGGATGGCTTTTACACAGAGAAATGTATTCTCTCACAACCTAGGGGATAGAAGTCCAAATTCAGGGTGTCAGCTCCAGGTGAAAGCTTTCTCTCTCTGTCAGCTCTGGGGGAAGGTTCTTGTCATCACTCTTCCCCTGGTCAAGGAGCTTCACAGTGCAGGGACCCTGGATCCAAAGGACACGCTATTCTCCTGGCGCTGGTTTCTTGGTTATATGAGGTCCCCATGTCTCTCTGCTCGCTTTTCTCTTTTAACTTTGATTTTTGTGTCTTCTGTATCTGGGTTGATAGCTGGTTTCCCTGTCCTGTGTTCTAGTCTTGGGTTGTTATCTGATGTTATTGATTTTCAAACCAGAGGACTGCCTTTAGTATTTCTTGTAATTTTGGTTTGGTTTTTGCAAATTCCTTAAACTTCTGTTTATCTAGAAATGTCCTAATTTTGCCAACATATTTGAGAGAGTTTTGCTGGATATATAATTCTTGGCTGGCAATTTTTTTCCTTCAAGGCTTTATATATGTCATCCCATTGTCTTCTTGCCTGCATGATTTCTGCTGAGTAGTCCAAGCTTAACCTTATTGACTCTACTTTGTAGATGACTTTTCGTTTATCCCTAGCTGCTCTTAAAATTCTTTATCTTTGGTTTCAGCAAGTTTGATTATAACTTGGTGACTTCCTTTTGGGATCTACCTTGTGTGGGGTTCGATGAGCATCTTGGATAGATATCTGCTCTTCTTTCACAATATCAGGGAAGTTTTCTGCCAAAAAATCTTCAACAATTCTCTCTGTATTTTCTATTATCCTCCCTATTCTGGTACTCCAGTCACTCGTAGTTTATTCCTCTTAATAGAGTTCCACATAATTCTTAGGGTTTCTTCATTTTTTTTTTAATTCTTTTTTTCTGATTTTTCCTCAAATAACTTGTTGTCAAGTGCTTTATCTTTAATCTCACTAATTCTGACTTCCATTGCCTCAATTCTGCTCCTATGACTTTCTATTGAGTTGTCTAATTCTGA
>NW_004444020.1:572851-609737 GCF_000243295.1 Trichechus manatus latirostris
TAATCTTCTGGGTTTCTGTTTGCTGTCTCTCTATGAATTCTTGTAGCCTGTTAAATTTGTCATCATGCTCTTCTCTAATCTTCTTAAGTTCTTCTATTGCTTTGTCCATGTGTTCCTTGGCTTTTTCTGCATTTTGAATGATCTCCTTCCTGACCGCTTGAAGAGTTCTGTATATTAATCTTTTCTATTCTACCTCCAGTAATTCCAAGAAGTTCTCTTCCTCCAGAAAATTTCTTGATTCTTTGTTTTGGTCACTTGCTGAAGCCATCAAGATCTGCCTCTTTATGTGACTTGATACTGACTGTTGTCTTTGAGCCATCAATAAGTTATTATATTTATTTATTGTGTGTTTGCTTACTGTGTCCTAGCTTCTTGTTTTGTTTCATTTTGATATACCTAAATAGGCTGCTCGTGTGAGCTACTTTGATTATTGATGGCTTTGAAGCTCTAACATCCTGTCATCAGGTGGTTAGATCTGTTACTAGGTATGCGAGCCCAGGAATCCATTTACCTTTCTTGTATGGATTCCCAGCTCAGGTGTTCAGGTAGTCAGTCACCAAGAGTGTGGTGCAGGCTCTCACCTATAGTCCTAGACGGGCAGGAGTGATTGGTGTAGGCACAGGTATGTGGCTGCAGTAGGGGGTCATGTACTGAGCAAGGCACGGGGGCTGATGGCTGCCCCTGAGTGTCTGGGAGGAGAGTGTGTCCCTGTCCCCTAGAGTGTGTAGGTGGGTGGATTTTGCAGCCAGACTATGGGCACCCAATGCTGTTGGCTGTAAGGACTGGGAGGCACCACTTATTCTTGGACCCCTGTCACAGGTGGTTAGATGGCATGGGTGGAGCCACCAGTCCTCAGGCCCCTGATGTGGGTAGGTGAGAACCCTGCTTAATGGGCAGAGCAGTGTCAGATGACACGAACCTACCACTCCACCATATAGCTGACAGTTGGAGTTAGGCTTCAGGTATATACCCTTTTGTACTGTGCTAATGAGGCTCTATACTGTTGAAATGGGCCCACACAAGTCTATTTAGGGGATAAAGGCATCCAAAGTCCATGGACCCCTTATGCCTGTGCCTAGGCAAAGGAGCTGTGCCTACTCTAAGTTCCCAGCTTAGGGGAGTTGGCAGATTATTTATTCCTGTTTGTTAATTTTTTTCCATCTCCAAGGCCAGGAGAATGGCTCAGGGTGCATGATGGGTCCTTACTTCTGGCCCAGGGGATGCAGCCATGGCTGAAGCCGGCCAGGGACCTGGTGCAGAGCAGGGAGGGGGCAGATAAATAGGATAGATGTTTTACCCAAAGGGGGTGTTTTTTTATCCGTGTGGTAGGTTAGATGCATGTACTTATCTTTTGCCTATTGAGTGCCACTTTTCACTGGTTCTGGAGGCTTGAGTAGACTGTCTGCCACTCAGTCTCTCCCAGTGTGGAAAATGCATCTTGAGCGCTACCGCTTGTTTCACGGTGTGCACTGGCTACAGGGTACCAGCTCCCACCAGGTCAGGTCTGAACTCTCTCTCCCTCCCCCTGCTGCTCAATCCAATTCCTCAACTTTGCCTTTGATGTTCAGGACTCCTAGATTGTCATATACAATTGATTCACTTGTTTTTTGGGGTCTTTGTTGTAAGAGGGACCACAGGAAGTGTCTGACTACTCCACCACCTTGGCCCCGCCTCCTCACTTCTTTCTTTTATATCTCAAAAGAGATTGGCTTAAGATACCACCTAATCTTGTAGATTGAGTCCTGCCTCTTTAACATAATGGCCACTAATCCCATCTTATTAACATCATAGAGATAGGATTTACAACACATAGGAAAATCATATCAGATGACAAAATAGTGGACAAATACACAATACTGGGGATCATGGCCTAGCCAAGTTGACACATATTTTGGGGGGACACAATTCAATCCATGACAAGGCCACAACCCCAAGGAAGCTCCCGACATCAGATCACCAGATGGAGGATGATTACATAATATCTGCCAAACCACTGAGAATCAGGGCCTAGCCAAGTTGACACAAAACTTAACCAATACACAGAGGAATGAAGAAAATGTCATATGACGTAGCAGAAGTGCTTTAGTCACACAAAAAGGTGGCCTGTTAGTGCTGCGTGAATTTGTCCTGAGCAACAGTGTTAAAAGCTTCCCTCTCCTCTCTTCTGATTTCATTTAATACTGTTCTTGGGGAAACAAGAGACTGGGTCAATATCCACAGACCTAGTGGGATGAGAGATTTCTCAGTGGAATTCATAATAAAAAACGGGTTTTGTTTTCTGGGATAGCAGCTTCTCCATCATTCTGCCTGCCTGCCCTTCACTCTATATCTGGGCTAGATTAATTCCCAGAAAATGGAATCATTTTTCTGGAGGAAACTCACAGCACTGATTGGAAGGAGAAGGGGATTAGTGGGGCTTCAGTTTTGGTCCTGATGCATTTTGGAAACCCAGTCAACTCAACGGTATCCTCAAGACACATTTTCTCCGTTTTCCTTTCCTGTTTCTCATCCTGAATTTAACACTTGGATCCCATTCTTTTCTCCTTGCCATTTCACTTTAATAAGTATGTATTTGCATGCATTAATGAAGTACCTACTGAATGCAATGCACAGTGCTAGATGACTTCACAAACCTACATTTTCATACCATCTTCTCCAACACTTGAAAAGGGGCAAACTATAAAATATCTCTCTCCTCTCCCCTTGCCATTATTTTTTTCTGGCATTGCTTTAACCTCTTAAATTGTTCTTCAAGAGAAAAAATTGGGATTTCCCATATTTTAAGCCATTTGTGAAAAGGTGGGGAATTCTTAGAAACCAAAAAGTACACATGACATGTCCTTTCACAGTGAGTCTGCAACTTTGAGCTCTGACTCTCCTGGGCTCCTGGTTTCTGTTGGTTGTTTTTCTACCAAATAGAGGACAAGAGGTGGGAGTGAGTTGTGGGAATAAGAGGTAATGGCTACCACTCTCAGTTGTGCTGCTTTGTAGGGGGCAGAATAGACCTTTCATCGTCTGAGGCAGATACATTGGGCTCTTTTCGTCCTTCCAGAAGTACATTGTAGCCATTGACTAGGACTCTGGTCCACTGCCTTTCACCAAGGCAACTGAGTCAGTCACAAGTGGCAATCAAAAATGGCACTCCTTTAGGCAGAGATGCCATACTGTACATACAAGGGGAGGATAACTCCTACCTAAGAAATAAGGTGTATAAGATCCCACATTTACATTTGTATTAATCATTGAGAGGACCATTACAATTTACGTCAAACAGAAACTGAAGTTGCAGTAGTTTTCAAAATTTGGGAAGCAGAAAAATGAAATCTAAGAATACAACCGCTTTTTAAGCTCACCAGAATAATTTCATAAAGGAATCTTTAAGAGGCAAATAAAATTGGCAAACATTGTGCTATACATATTTTTACAACAACAATTTAAAAAAAAGTAGGTAATAAGTTTAACAGTTTGCACCTGGCTACAAATCAAAAGGTTGCCAGTTGGAACCTACCCAATGGTGCCATGGAGGAAAGGCCTGGCAATCTCTTCCATAAAGATTAACAGCTGAGAAAACCCTATGGAGCTCAGTTCTACTCTGTAACTCATGGGGTCGCCCTGACTCAGAATCCACTCGATGGCGATAGGTTTGGTGTTTATAATACTCGGCTCACTACCTGCATCACTACCACAAAACTTGATTTTTAGAGAATTCAGGAAAGGAAGTTGTGTGATTGTTCATGAAGATGTACCTGGTTCTATAGTCTAATAGTCTGTAAATTTCTAGCAGTGTATGTATGTATTTCTCTTTAACAAGGCAACCCCATGCCTTTCCTTCTTCAGGTTTAATACATCAGCATGTCCTCAGAAATTCATTTCTGGGTGTGGTTTAACAGGCTGTGCTGGTTTGGAATGGAGACTCAGGACTCACGCCTATCTGGTTGGAATCCCTTCTCCTCTGCTTTGTAGCTGTGTGATCTTGGCACATTTTTTAACTTCTCTGAGCCTCAGTTTCCCTATAAAGTGCTATAGGATTACATGAAATAATGTATGTGAAGAAGTTAGCACCGTACCTGACACAAAAGCCCCAGCATATTTTTGATATATTTGTTATCAGTTGAACACCTAAGGGATTTTTAGTTGCATTTGTTTAATCATTATTTCTATTTTATGCTCAGTCTAGTCAGGACAGGGTTTTGTTTTCGTTTTGGGGTTTGTTTGGTTTTTTCCTCCCCCTCCCCCATCCCTTTTCATCACTCTTCTCAACCCAGGGAAGGTGATCATGAAACAACCATCTCAAATGAAGAGTGCTTTGCTAGTCCCTTGGGAGAAGGCTTCAATCACCAGCCATGCTGTGGGTGTTTGGCAGGCTGCTGGCTTCTGACCACGCTAAGAGGCACTCAGCAGGTTTAGGTATTGAAAACAGAGAGAAGCCAAGGGCTGCCTGTGGATTCCTCGAGGGTGTGTGTGAATGGCACCTTTGCTTTCCTCCATTGTCCCTGGGGCCACCCCTCCTTCCAGGGCCTCTAGTTGACCCAGGACATCAGGATTCCAAGCTTCTTGTTTTGCTGGGCTGTGAGCTGGCAGGGAGTACCCAGCACCGTGCCCTTAGCATTCCAGCGGCTCACCAGACAGCGCCTCTCTCTTGCCCTCATTAGAGTCAGCTGTCTCTGGCATACTCAGGAGGATGAGCAGAGCCTCTGTAAGCAGGTAGTGGTGCACCTGGGGAGGTGACAGGAGCGCAGGACCTCTTCCTCCGAGCTGGCCCCAGCAGCATTATGTAAATGACTTCTTGGAATTGCCTGCCTGGCCCTGGTGAGACTGGAAGATCACCTTGCAAGTGGGCCCGCTGCCAGCCTGCCAGATGGCTTGGGCTGCTCACAGCTCGGGCCGCACTAGGCTCATCAAGTGTGTTCCCTGAAGGCAGGTGGCCCAGCCAGGAGTGTCAGGGAGGCCGTCCATGGCTCAGGCTGCAACATGGGTTCCCCAGCTCTGCCTGCCCGCTACTCCACCCTACACCTGCAGTGTTTTCGCTGAAGAGGAAAAAACCGCTCTCTCTTTCTACCTAAAGCAAATCTCTGGGCCTTCGGATTTTTGGTTCATGTCTACCTTACATGACGCCCTGGTTGTGCAGTGGTTAAAGTGCTCCACTGCCCAACCAAAAGGTCGGCGGTTCAAACCCACCCGCCGCTCCACGGGAGAAAGATGTTGCAGTCTGCTTCCATAGAGATTACAGCCTTTGAAACCCTATGGAGCCGTTCTGCTCTGCCCTACAGGGTCATTATGAGTCAGAATCGACTCGACAGCAATGGTTTTTTTTTTTTTTTTGTCTAGCCTAGTCTCTACATGACAGCCCTTTACAGAAATCATCAATTGTTTCCCTCAAATGAATCAGCTCTTGCAAAGTTTAAAAGGACAGTAAAATGACAAAGCCTATTTTCGAGAATAGTTGTTCAGAAACCCTGTGACCTCAGCAGGGTATTAGGAAGCATTGGACTTTCAAATTTTATGATTTCATGTCCTCTAGGACCACAGACCTCTTGTCATGTTTCATTTTTTCAAAGCACAGTCCTTTTTACAATAGTTAGAAAGTAAATGTGCAACATTTTCTCTCCCTTACACTCAGCATAAAGCCTGAGGAAACAATGTTCCTGGACTCAGCCTGTGGATATGAGATAAGCATTCAAAGAGAGGAGCCTTTAATTCAGAACAGAACCTGTTTGCAGCTATTGTTCAATTACTGTAAAGTTTCTGGTTCCTGGGCATGTTGCATAATGCATCACAGTGTAAACCAAGCCTTTTCAGTGCTGACACTGAACTCGATAACAATGAAGAGAGAGGTAATTTGTTAATTTCTTAGAAGTCCCCTAAAACAATTCCTCTCAAGACTGAATGAATCAACACTTTAGAGCTGAGATGCTGCTGAAGACTGTATGTGTTGGTTATAATAACAAATCTAGAAGGAAACTAGAAAAACCACACGTCATGTCCTCTTTAAGAGCCAGAAAAGCTGTCAAGAGAGTTAAGATTAAAGCTCATGAGAGACTGTGGGTGTGGACAGTCACCAGCTAGCTAATATTAACATAGCTTGCCTCAGAACGCTGTTGCTAGAAATAGGACAGCCGCATCACTACCACTAGGCAATTTGCGTTCTGCGGACCAGCCCCTAAATTCCTCCTGCCTCCTATTGCCCTCTGGGCATTGCATTTCGGGACACTTCTAGCCAGTCTTCATACTTGGCTCTCTGATTTCACTGAGAGCTCTACCCAAAAGAGGAAGCAGCAAGGACAAGGAGAACATCTGCTTTGTTTGCAGGGAAGCGGATGAGCTACAAGCAAACCTTTAGGCAACTAAGGAACTGCAGTTTCTAAATTTCATATGGTTGCTGACAGGGAGAGGCAGACAAGAGCCCTCTTGCCTTCCTCATTATGGATAATCTGTTGCCTCAGTCTAGATTTGCCTGTTTAAAAAAATATCCTCTCCATGCAATCAGGAAATACTTGTCAACACTGAGAAACCAAAGAGCCGAAGAACAGGTACATTCTGTTTATATTATCTTTAGTTAACGGTGCTTACTTTTGGGTGTTGTTCTTTTGTTGTTTAGTGATTTAACATCTGCTAGTTTACATGTTTATGGGCACAGGTCGGCTGCTGCTTGAGGCTGTTCAGATTTAGCAATTAGAAGAGCCAGCAGGCTTGTGAGGATTTATTTGAATTTGGAACATTTGGATCCTAAGATTAAGCTGAAGTTCTATAACGAACCATGTGCTTTTCTTTCTTTCGAGTAGCTAGGCTACTCTATCAGAGTTAAATTTTAGATTCCTTGATAATTTTCTACCACTTCAAGTACAAATTTTGAAACTATCAATATCTTGACAAAAATATGAAGCCCTAGAAGTACGTTTGTCTTTTTGTATGTATTTACGATTATGCTGCTATCACCAGGATTTGTAAAACAAAACACTGTTTGTAGCCGTACACAGATCATTAAAGAGCTAGAAGAGCATTCTGAGGTAATTAGTAGTTTTGTTTCGTGGTGGAGGGTCGATGGCGGAGCGCTGCAGGCTAGCCTAGTCTAGCCAATCAAAAGTTAACATTTCTCGTCTCAGGCTCTATCCTGTTGGAGTATAAGCATTTAAAAACTATTGAAATACCCGATTACTTCTCGTTTAAAATCATACATTCATCTTACTGCTTGAGATTTATATCATGCCATCCCTTACAATCTATGGAAAGGTATTTATAAAAATGGCTCTTATGAATTGTACCAACTTGTTAGAAGAAATAGCAGTATCTGATCCTTTTAAATCTGGTGGTTCATTTAGGAAGAAGTATGGCAGTGTGGAGCCCTAGTGGCACAGTGGTTACGAGCTTGGCTGCTAACCAAAAGGTCGGCAGTGCAGATCCACCAGGCGCTCCTTGAAAACCCTATGGGGCAGTTCTACTCTGTCCTATAGAGTCACTATGAGTTGGAATCGACTCAAAGGCAACAGGTTTGGTTTGGTTTATGGCAGTGGTATAGGAGAAATAGATAGCCATGGGAAAGACGGAAAGAGTCATAAATTGCTTGTGCATCATGCTTGTAACTAGAACTGCAAAACTGTACATGAGATACTCCCAGTGGTCCCGTATTTGTTCTCCTTTGTGATATGAGATGGCCCACTTAAAAAAAAACACTTCCAGGAAATGAAAGCAAAGGTCAGCAGGCAGAAAATCCTCTAATGAAAGGTTTCCAAAAAAAAGCTGACGCATAATTTGGAAAATGAAAATCATTCCTTCTGATTGAGATGGCACTGTTTTTATGCCACACATTAATGATTTTACAAGAGTTGGAAATTCAAACAGACTATGCTAAGAGAGCTTGGCTGGTCGAATTTATCTCTTACTTAGGCAAGGTGTCGTGATTACAAGGAAAGCTATTGGTTTCCAAATCTCAGCATGCACTTGGCTTTTTGAAGGGGAAAGCCAGAGAACCATGTGGTGGTGCTCCAAGTTGTAGTCTGTCCCACTGGTAAAGTTCACAGGCGTCTTCAGGCCCTATTCATTATGGGGGAAAGGAAGATGCATGGAATAGGGAGAGGAGAGGTGGCTGAAAGGATGGGGCCAGAATTGTGGAATATGGGTTAAGTGATTTCCTCCTCCCCTTTTCTCATGATTATAAGTTTTCTGAGATGTGGCTATATTGCTTATTTGTTGTTGTTGTTAGTTGCCATTGAGTCGATTCCGACTCATGGTTACTCCATGTATTAACAGAGAACTGCTCCATAGAGTTTTCTTGGCTGTAACCTTAACAGAAGCAGATCTCCAGGCCTTTTCTTTCACAGAACCACTGGGTGGATTTAAACTGCCAACCTTTAGGTTAGCAGTTGAATGCAGACTATTTGTGCCACCTCAAAACCAGAAACCAAACCCATTGCTGTCGAGCTGATTCCAGCTCATAGTGACCCTACGGGACAGAGTAGAACTGTTCCGTAGGGTTTTCCAAGGGTGTAAATCTTTACAGAAGCAGACTGCCACATCTTTCTTCCATGGAGTGGCTGGTGGGTTTGAACAGCTGACCTTTTGGTTAGCAGCCGAGTGCTTTAACCACTGTGCCACCAGGGCTCCCTTGTGCCACCTGGAGACTTTATGTAGGGCTTTTATTATTTTTTAAAATTTATTTTAAAAGTGTTACAAAATGCGTTCAGCAAGAACATTAGAATTTAACATGGAAACGTCTGACTTGGACTGGGTGGGTCATCCCCCTCTCAGTTTACAACCATTTGGGATGACCTGGGAGCAGTTATGGAGTCCTGGTGGTGCAGTGGTTAAGTGTTTGGCTGCTAACAAAAGGTTGGCAGTTCAAATCCACTGCTCCTTTGAAGCCCTATGGGGCAGGTCTACTCTGTCCTATGAGGTCAGTATGAGTCAGAATTGACTCGATGACAGCAATGGGCTTGGTTTTTTGGAATTGGGAACAGCTATGAGCACTGGGTTGAGTTCTTACTTCTGTAAGTGAATGGGGAAATAAAGAAAAATAATATATTAGATTCCTTTCTAAAACCAATTACAGCTCTGCAGACATAATGTCTCACAGAATTAGAGAAACTAGGTCAAAGTCAATCATGACTAACCTTGAAAATCTTGTGGGAAAGTTATAAAGGAAGTCAATAATGTCTATAATTTTATGACCTGCATATTTGTTGTCTCTAATCCTCACATTCCTGTAAGACTGATACTCATTATAACAGTGAGGAAGTGAGACAAGGCTCTTAAGGGGCTTACCCAAGGCCACCCAGCTAGTAAGTACTAAAGCAAGATTTGAACTCCTCACTGCCTGACTTTAAACTTTATCCATTTTACCCTGCTTAATCTTTGAAAAATCTAGTGACAGCAGCACATCAGACTGCTAGCTTTTCTCCTCATTAGGTTCTTCCTCTCTAGGAAGTTTTCAAAACTTTAGATATTCACATACCATTGTCATAATTCTTACCATATGTGTTTACCACCTCAGTATTTTTCTATGTATTTAAATCACTCACTTTTTATACTTCTTTGTTTAAAAAGAAAATTTCATACTACTAGTGTAAATGGAAACCACTGTCATTTTAACAGAAGAGAAGCACACATATAATTAAAGTAAAATAATGTTAAACTCTAGCTAGATAACTGTTACCTGTGAAACCTGAGCCTGAAGCCTCTTCTGTTTATTAAGAAAGAAAGTTAGTTTTTAAGAGAGGTGTGAAAGCATCCTAGTAGCCAGCTGAGAAATTCTCCTGGGCAAGGAGAGAAGAGAATTAATTAGAGGGTAGACAATGTTCACACCAAGTGATTCATTGTTATTTAATGTAGCATCTGCGTGCCACCTAAAATCTTCTCCCACTTCATTTGGTGGGATACCATTGGGTACCCCCCGTATCGTGTCCCACACACTTGGGGAATGTTATCCCAGACACACCATATGCTTCTCCACTTCTGTGCATTTGAACACACTCCTCCCTCTAGCCCAGAATTCTCCTCCTTTACTTACTCCTTGTCTACCTGGAGATCTCCTACACATCCTTCAAGATTCAGGTTAAATGGACTAAGTGAACAACCTTTCTCCAATCCTGATGGAGGTTTTCTGAGATGTGGCTATATTGTTTATATAAGGCTTTTTTTCTTTAAGTGTTATAAAAAGTATTTATTTAGAATATTAGAATTTAACATGGAAACATCTGGACTTGGACTGGGTGGGTGGCCTCCTCAGTTTACAACCATTTGGGGTGACCCATGAACAGCTATGAGCATTGGCTTGAGTTCTTATTTCCTCAGCCCCCTCCTTTTCCAAGACATTCTGTGTTTGCTTGTATTAGGGCACTTACTACATTGCATGTAGTAAATAATTTGCTTACACTTCAACATACTTGCACCCATACACACACAACAATAGATGGTATCTTGTTCTTTGTTCCCTCAGGCCCATCTTAGAGCCTGGTACAAGCTGGAGTAGAAGGCACCTGCACCCCAAGCAGAGGGTACACACTGCATTGCCTGTGGAGCACACCTCCTTTCTTGCATCTGCCCATTTCTTGACTGGACCTGAAGGGTCTCCACACCCCTCTTCCCTGGCCTAAGTCATGGTCATTGTTATACTCACCTTGTCCACAACTTCTTTCTTATCTGAAGCTTCTCCTTGACAATCTTCTCCTTTGCACTTGACATCATAGAGATATGAAGGTTGACGTGAGTTTTGATTTTTTTGTCATTGTTGTTTTTTCTATTGTGATGCCCCAGCCAATGGTCAATGGGCTATTTATCAAATAGAGAACAAATAACTTATTCTCTGTTGCCCTGAGATCATCTTTAAAACTCAAACCAAAAATATCCCAGGAACTCTTCTAAAAATCGAACAATAGCCTAACTAGTAAAAAATGTCTGCCTTGAGCATTATGCTGTTTAAAATCTATCCATATAGAGTCGCTATGAGTTGGAATCGACTCGACAGCAATGAGTTTATATGGGATCAAAGTGACAACAGTAACTTGAAAGATTAGATAGGAACCTTAGGACCTCGTGAATTTATGTTAATGGGGGAGGAACAACTCAGAAAGGGAAGGTGAGACCGGTTGCACAATTCAAAGAATGTAATCAATGTCACTGAATTGTACACTTAGAAACTGTTCGTCATGGATTGAATTGTGTCCTCCCAAAATATGTGTATCCATTTGGCTAGGTCATGATTCCCAGTACTGTGTGATTGTCCACCTTTTTGTCATCTGATGTGATTTTCCTATGTGTTGTAAATCATACCTCCATGATGTTAATGAGGTGGGATAGGCAGCAGTTATGTTAATGAGGCAGGACTCAATCTACAAGACTGGATTGTGTCTTGAGCCAATCTCTTTTGACATATAAGATAGACAAGTGAGCAGAGAGCCAGGGGGACTTCATACCACCAAGAAAGCAGCACTGGGAGCAGAGCATGTCCTTTGGATCCAGGGTTCCTGCACGGAGAAGCTCCTAGTCTAGGAGAAGATTGATGACAAGGACCTTCCTCCAGAGCTGACAGAGGAAGCCTTCCCCTGGAGCTGACACCCTGAATTTGGACTTCTAGCCTACCAGACTTCGAGAGAATAAACCTCTGTTTGTGAAAGCCATCCACTTGTGGTATTTCTGTTACAGGAGCACTAGATGACTAAGACATTGTTGAATTGGAGTATGTTTTGCTGTGTATATTCTCAACAAAAAAAACTTGTCCTCTGCCTTCCTAATCTCTCTTGTGTCAGCATTTCATAAACACCAAGTCCCTAAATAGGTAGAAAATTGAGCCTGTTAATTAGACGAAGATGCCAAAGTTTGGGAAAATTTAATAATGAGGCATTTTAAATCAGTGTTATTAAAATGGGGTTGTAGTAATAAGCGGCAGGGGCAGCCTAAGCCTAGGTGAGGTCTCAGATGAGTCTGGGCAGGTTTGCTGAACATATGCATGAGGGTGTATAATTTTAGTTATTTTTATTTTGGCTTGAGGGGAAAAGCCAGGGTCGGACTCAGATGTTGGTGTTTGAGCTTGAGAATGAAGAGGGCTCGCAGGAATGTTTTCTTGAGTTCTAGAGGCCTGTCATGGATTGAGTTGTTTCCCCAAAAAATATCTGTCAGCTTGGCTGGGTCATGATTCCCAGTGTTGTATGATTGTGTAATCTGATGTGATTTCCTTATGTGTTGTAAATTCTATCACTGTGATGAGGTTATACTGATGAGGTTGAAAGATTAGTATCTTAAGGCAATCTCTTTTGAGATATAAAAGAGAGAAGGGAGCAGAGACACATGGGAACCTCATACTACCAAGAAAGCAGTGCTGGGAGCAGAGCACGTCCTTTGGACCTGAGGTTCCTGTGCAGAAAAGCTCCTAGACCAAAGGAAGAATGATGACGTGGACTTTCCTCCAGAGCCGACAGAGAAAGTGTTCCCCTAGAGCTGATGCCCTTAATTTGGACTTGTAGCCTACTGGACAGTTAGAGAATAAACTTCTCTTTGTTAAAACCATCCACTTGTGGTACTTCTGTTAGAGCAGCACTAGATGACTAAGACAAGGCCCAACAGTCAGCTTTATGGCTAAGGTGACCAAGTGGGACACTGAGTTGAAAGGGCGAGTTTGCTCCATCTCTGGGCAGACTGTAGCCTGGCTTCAGTGACACCTGCAGAAAAGAGTGTGCCCTATAAACACCCAAGAGTACTGCTCTTGGGGGCCAGCACCTTTCGTGCAAACACTATTGATGGGTGCCAGCATCAAACACTATGAGATAACAGTTTGTGACCTCTCCCTGCGTGAGCGCCTCCATTCCCACGGCTTCAAACACCACCTATTTACTGACAGCTCCCTAATGTTTACCCTCAGTTCAAACATCTCTCTGCACTCAGCTTTGTACATCCAATTGCCTGCTCGACATCTCGACTGAATGTGTCCAAAGAGAACACACAAATCCCATTCCCAAATCTGCTCCTGCCTAGGTTTCCCCATCAATCAACCCGATAGCTCAAACCAGAAACCTCTGGTCACCTTGGCACCTCTCCTTCTCTCCTTCATCTCCGCTTCCCAATTCCTCAGTGAGCTTGCTCAATTCTACTTCTAAAATTGATACTGAATCCTCCATCTTCATTCCAACAAAACTGCTACACCATCCTCTCTCACTTTGACTATTGCAGTAGCACTCCCACACTCAATTCTTGCTACCCTACTGTTCATGTTCCTCATAGCAGTCAGAATTTTCTTCTTTAAATAAAAATCTTATTTCACCCCAATGCAGTGAACATGATTGTTTTCATTTATCCCCAGTGCCAAGCATAAATCTTGCATACAGCAGGTAATAAATTTATATAACTGAATGAAGGGGAACTTCCATAATTATACAAGAAACTATGGGGGTTTGGGAGTTCAGGGGCTGAGATGCTGTTACACAGGTGAGGACAAGAGATGATGAAAATAGGGTTATTACCCTTAGTAAAGGAGTCCCTGAGTGGTGCAAATGGTTAACGTGCTTGGCTGCTAACCAAAAGGTTGGAGGTTCAAGTCCACCAAGAGGTGCTTCAGAAGAAAGGCCTGGAGATCTACTTCTGGAGGCTGGTGATATCTAGAGGAAATTGTATAAAGTGATTTATTTTATGGATGTGAAGCTAGTGTCAGAGGTTAAGGTATTTGCCTAAATTCCCACAGCTCACTTGTGCCAGAGCTCAGATGAGAATCTGGCTCATGCACTCCCAGCTCAGTGCTTTTTCCCATATGTATTGTGAATCCCTGGGTAGCAATGTAGAAAAGGGCAATATTCCTACTGTGCAAAGAGAAAAGGACTCTATGGGCTGGGTCTAGAAGGCAGTTGGTGCCTTGAGGTCAACGTGTCAATAATAAACAAGCCTCCTGATGAAAGGCTGAGTCAGAGATTAGCTTACTCTTTTGAGCTCTTGTCCCTTATACTGTCCTTCAGCAGCCTCATCAACATGAATCTAGTCTCCTACATGATCCTCCAGGAGAAAAACAGGTGAGGAACCAGAAAATACAGGATGGCTAATTTAACAGACAAGAATTCAGGATAATCTATGCTGGTGGTGCCTTGTTCTCTCGAACAGAAAGACTTCTATCTGAACAAGAAATACCGCTTAAGAGCTGATCTGACAAGTCTTGCCTATTTAACAGTGAACCTGTTTAAAAGAAGAAAAGTGGTCTTTGGGGCCAGGAGGTATGTAGAGTAGCTATATTTTAATTAAGGATTAGGACTAAATTTTGTTTTGGAGGCTGTTCAAAAGTTTCTCTTCAATCCCTCAAGAAAATATTTCCCGTCATATCTTCTTATCTTTTTTAAAATTGTGCTTTAGGTGAAAATTTACAGCTCAAGTTAATTTCTCATACAAAAATTTATACACATATTGTTTTGTGACATTAGTTGCAATCCCCACAATGTGACAGCACACTCCCCCTTTCCACCCTGGGTATCCAGTGTCCATTCAACCAGCTCCTGTCCCATCCTGCCTTCTCATCCTGCCTCTGGACAGGAGCCGCCCATTTGGTCTCGTATATCTGATTGAAGTAAGAAGCACAGTGCTAACGTGTATTATTTTTTGTTTTATAATCCTGTGTTATCTTTGTTGGAAGAATGGACTTCAGGAATGGTTTCCATTCTGGGTTAACACAGCTTCCAGGGGCCACAGTTTTGGGGTTCCTCTAGTCTCTGTCAGATCATTAAGTCTGGTATTTTTATGGGAATTTGAGCTCTGCTCTGAACTTTTCTCCTGCTCTGTCCAGGACTCTGTTGTGTACCCTGTCAGGGCGGTCATTGGTGGTAGCCAGGCATCATCTAGTTCTGGTCTCAGTCTAGTGGAGTCTCTGGTTTATGTGGACAGATGCCATTCACCAAAGTGGAATGCAGAACATTTTCTTAATAAACTTTGTTATGGCAGTTGACCTAGATGTTCCCCGAAACTATGGTCCCCAGCCACAGCTACTCTGTCCCTCGAAGTATTTGGATGTGTCCAGGAAACTTCTTAGCTTTTGCTTTGGACCAATTGTGCTGACTTCCCCTATATTGTGTGCTGTCCTTCCCTTCACCAAAGATGATCCTTGTCTACTATCTAGTTAGTGATTTCCCCCCACCACCCATAACCATCAAAGAATGCTTTCTTCTGTGTTTAAACCTTTTCTTGAGTTCTTATAATAGTGGTCTTATACAGTATTTGTCCTTTTGCGACTGGCTAATTTCACTTAGCATAATGCCTTCCAGATTCATCCAAGTTGTGAGATGTTTCGTGGATTCATCACTGTTCTTTATCATTGCACAGTATTCCACTGTGTGTATGTACATACTTTGTTTATCCATTTGTCCATTGATGGTCACCTAGGTTGTTTCTATCTTTTTGCTACTGTGAACAATGCTGCAATGAACATGGGTATGCATATGTCTATTTGTGTGATGGTTCTTATTTCTCTAGCATATATTCCTAGGAGTGGGATTGCTGGATCCCATGGTACTTCTGTCTTCTCAAGGAAGTGCCAAATCATTTTCCGAAGTGGTTGTGCCATTTTACCGTCCCACCAGCAGCGCATAAGTGTTCCAGTCTCTCCACAACCTCGCCAACATTTATTATTTTCTGTGTTTTTGTTTTTTTAAATTGTACTTCAGCTGAAGATTTACAGAACAAATAGTTTCTCATTAAACAAGTAGTACATATATTGTTTTATGACATGGGTTAACAACCATACGACATGTCAACCCTCTCCCTTCTCGACCTTTTTTTTTGGTGAGAATATACATAGCCAACTATTTTGTGTGTTTTTGATTAGTGCCAGCCTTGTTGGGGTGAGATGGTACCTCATTGTAGTTTTGATGTGCATTGCTCTAATGGCTAATGATCATGAGCATTTCTTCATGTGTCTGTTAGCCACCTGAATATCTTCTTTGGTGAAGTGCCTGTTCATATCCTTTGCCCGTTTTTAAATTGGGTTATTTGTCTTTTTGTTGCTGAGGTTTTGCAGTTTCTTGCAGATTTTAGAGATTAGACCCTTATCGGATATGTCATAGCCAAAATTTTTTTCCCAGTCTGTATATGTTCTTTTTACTCTTTTGGTGAAGTCTTTTGAGGAGCATAAGTGCTTTGATTTTTAGGAGCTTCCAGTTATCAAGTTTCTCTTCTGGTGTTTGTGCATTGTTAGTTATGGTTTGTATACTATTTATGCCATGTATTAGGGCTCCTAGTGTTGTCCCTATTTTTTATTCCATGATCTTTATCGTTTTCAGTTTTATATTTAGGTATCTGATACATTTTGGGTTAGTTTTTGTACATGGTGTGAGGTATGGGTCCTGTTTCATTTTTTTGCAGATGGATATCCAGTTATGCCAGCATCATTTGTTAAAAAGACTCTTTTTTCCTCATTTAATGGACTTTGGGCCTTTGTCAAATATTAGCTGCTCATAGGTGGATGAATCTACATCTGGGTTCTCAATGCTGTTCCACTGGTCTATGTATCTGTTATTGTACCAGTACCAGGCTGTTTTGACTACCATGGTGGTATCATAGGTTCTGAAATCAGGTAGTGTGAAGCCTCCCACTTTGTGCTTCTTCTTAGTAATGCATTAGTTATCCAGGGCCTCTTCCCTTTCCATGTGAAGTTGATGATTTATTTTCTCCATCTCATTAAAAAATGCCATTGGAATTTGGATCCGGGTCACATTGAATCTGTAGATCCCTTTGGGTAAAATTGATATGGTATGTTTTTCCATTTATGTAGGTCTCTTTGTTTCTTGCAGTAGTGTCTTGTAGTTTTCTTTGTATAGGTCTTTTACGTCTCTGGTTAGGTTTATTCCTAAGTACTTTATCTTCTTGGGGGCTATTGAAAATGGTATTGATTTGGTGATTTCCTCTTGGAAGTTCTCTTTGTTGGTGTAGAGGAATCCAACTGATTTTTGTATGTTTATCTTGTATCCTGATACTTTGCTGAAATCTTCTATTAGTTCCAGTAAGCTTCTTGTGGATTCTTTGGGGTTTTCTGTGTATAAGATCATATCATCTGCGAATAGGGATACGTATACTTCTTCCTTACCAGTTTGAATGCCCTTTATTTCTTTTTCTTGCCTTATTGCTCTGGCTAGGACCTCCAGCACAATATTGAATAAGAGTTGTGATAAAGGAGGCATCCTTGTCTGGTTCCTTTTCTCAAGGGGAATGCTTTAAGACTCTCTCTGTTTAGAATTGTGTTGGCTGTTGGCTTTGTATAAGTGCCCTTTATTATGTCGAGGAATTTCTCTTCTATTCCTGTTTGCTGGCAGTTTTTATCAGGAATGGGTGTTGGACTTTGTCAAATGCCTTTTTTCTGCATCAACAGATAAGATCATGTGATTCTTAGCTTTTGTTTTATTTATGTGATGGATTATATTGATTGATTTTCTAATGCTGAACCTTCCCTGCATACCTGGTATGAATCCCACTTGGTCATGATAAATTATTTTTTTGATATGGTGTTGAATTTTATTGGCTAGAATTTTGTGAGGATTTTTGTGTCAGTGTTCATGAGGGATATTTGCCTGTAATTTTCTTTTTTTTTTTTTTTGTGATGTCTTTAGCTGGTTTTGGTATCAGGGTTATGCTGGCTTCATAGAATGAATTCAGGAGTATTCCTTCCTTTTCTATGCTCTGAATTACCTATATTTAGTACTGGTGTTAACTCTTCTCTGAAAGTTTGGTAGAATTCTCCAATGAAGCCATAGAGGCCAGGGCTTTTTTTTTTGTTGTTGGGAGTTTTTTTTATTACGTCTTCAATTTCTTCTTTTGTTATAGGGTTATTTAGTTTTTCTACCTCCGTTTGTGTTTGTTTAGGTAGGTAGTATGTTTCTAGAAATTTGTCCATTTCCTCTAGGTTTTCAAATTTGTTGGAGTGCAATTTTTCATAGTATTCTGTTATGATTCTTTTTATTTCAGTTGGGTCTGTTGTGGTATTGCCTGTCTCATTTCTTATTTGGGTTATTTGCTTCCTCAACTGTTTTTCTTTTGTCAGTTTGGCCAATGGTTTATCAATTTTGTTAATCTTTTCAAAGAACCAGCTTTTGATCTTGTTGACTTTTCTATTCTCTGTTTCATTTATTTCTGCTCTAATTTTTATTATTTCCTTTCTTCTGGTGCCTGAGGGCTTCTTTTGCTGCTCTCTTTCTATTTGTTCAAGCTGTAGGGTTAATGTTTTGATTTTGGCCCTTTCTTCTTTTTGGATGTATGCATTTATTGTTATAAATTAACCTCTAAGCACTACTTTTGTTGTGTTCCAAAGGTTCTGGTAAGATGTGTTTTCATTCTCATTTGATTCTATGAATTTGTTTATTCTGTCCTTGATTTCTTCTATAACCCAGTAGTTTTTGAGCAAGGTGTTGCTCAGTTTCCATGTGTTTGATTTTTTTTCCCTTGCTGTTTCTGTTATTGAATTCTACTTTTATGGCTTTATAGTCAGAAAAGATGCTTAGTAGTATTTTGATGTTTTTGATTCTGTTAATGCTTGCTTTGTGGCCTAAAATGTGGTATATTCTGGAGAATGTTCCTTGTGTATTGGAAAAGAATGTATACTTGGCTGCTGTTGGGTGGAGTGTTCCATATATGTCTATGAGGTCAAGTTGATTGATTATGGCATTTAGATCTTCCATGTCTTTATTGAGTTTCTTTCTAGATGTTCTGTCATTCACCAAAAGTGGTGTGTTGAAGTCTCCTGCTATTACTGTGGAGCTGTGTATTTCTCTTTCCAAAGCTATTAGAGTTTGTTGTATGTATTTTGGAGCCCTGTCATTGGGTGCATATATATTTATTCTGGTTATGTCCTCCTGGTATATTGACCCTTTAATCATTATATATTATCCTTCCTTGTCCTTTGTGATGGATTTTGCTTTATAGTCTATTTTGTTGGAGATTAATATTGTCATTCCTGCTCTTTATGGGTTGTTGTTGCTTGATGTATTTTGTTTCCATCCTTTGAGTTTTAGTTTGTGTCTTTGAGTCTAAGGTGCGTCTCTTGTAGGCAGCATATAGACGGATTGTGTTTTTTTTTTTTTTTAATCCATTCTTCTACTCTGTCTCTTTATTGGTGCATTTAGCCCATTTATGTTCAGTGTAATTATTGATAAGTATGAGTTTAGTGATGTTTTGGGTTTTTTTGGTGGTGTTGACAGTTTCTTTGTTCCACTTAATTTTCTGTGCTGAGTCATTTTTTTTAATGTATTTTCTTTTAATCTTTTTCATTATTGTTGATTTTACGTTTGCTGAGTCTTTATGTTTTTCTTCTTTTTTATTTTGATGGGTAGGTTTATGAGCTTCCTTTGTGGTTTCCTTTAAATTTACCTTTATTTTTCTAAGTGTAAACTGATCTTTTATTTCTTGATATCACCTTAACTTTCTCTCCATATGGAAGTTCTATGACTACACTATTTTTTTTACAGTAGTAGCATTTTAATTTTATTTGTTTTAATTGAACTTTAGATGAAGGTTTACAGAACAAACTAGCTTCTCATTAAACAGTTAGTACATATATTGTTTTATGGCATTGGCTAACAACCCCATGACATATCAGTACTTCCCTTGTCGACCTTGGGTTCCCTATTACAAGCTTTCCTGTCTCCTCCTGCCCTCCAGTCCTTTCCTCCGGGCTGTTGTGCCCCTTTAGTCCTGTTTTGTCCTATGGGTCTGTCTAATCTTTGGTTAAAAGGTGAACCTCCAGAGTGACTTCATTACTGGGCTGAAAGTGTGTCTGGGGGCCATACTTTTGGGGTTTCTCTAGTCTCTGTCGGGCCAATAAGTATGATCTTTTTTTTTTTTTGAGTTAGAATTTTGTTCTACATTTTTCTCCTGCTCTGTCTGGGACCCTCTATTGCGATCCCTGTCAGAGCAGCTATGACTGCACTATTTATTTCCTCTTTTTGTTTTAACACTGTCATTGTTTACACAGTGATGTCTCTCTTCCCCTATTTTCAGTCTTTTAGCTTTGACTTATTTTTGCGACTTCCCTATCTGGGTTGATATCTAGTTACTCTGTCCTGTGTTCTGGTCTTATTTGTCGTCTGTATTGTTGGTTCTCTAACCGGAAGACTCCCTTTAATATTTCTTGTAATTTTGGTTTGGTTTTTACAAATTCCCTTATCTTCTCTTTATTTGGAGATGCCCTAATTTTGCCATCATATTTGAGAGATAGTTTTGCTGGATAATAAAATTCTTGGCTGGCAATTTTTTCCCCTTCAAGGCTTTATATATGTCATTGCACTGCCTTCTTGCCTGCATGGTTTCTGCTGAGTAGTCAGAGCTTAGTTGTATTGATTCTCCTTTGTAGGTGACTTTTTGTTTACCCTAGCCACTCTTAAAATTCTCTCTTTATCTTTGGTTTTGGCAAGCTTGATTAAAAATGTCTTGGTGACTTTCTTTTGGGATCTACCCTTTGTGAGGTTCCTTGAGCTTCTTGGATAGATATCTTTCATGATATCAGGGAAGTTTTCTGCTAGCAAATCTTCAACAATTCTCTCTGTATTTTCTGTTATCCTCCCCTGTTCTGGTACTCCAGTCACTCATAGGTTTTTCCTCTTGATAGTGTCCCACACAACTCTTAGAGTTTCTTCAACTTTTTTAAATTCTTCTTTTCTGATTTTTCCTCAAATAAATTGGTGTCAAGGGGTTTATCTTCAAGCTCACTAATTCTGACTTCCACTGCCTCAGTTCTGCTCCTATGACCTTCTATTGAATTGTCTAATTCTGAAATTTTATTGTTCATCTTTTGGATTTCTAGTTGCTGTCTCTCTATTGTTTCTAGCAGCCTGTTAAATTTGTTGTTCTGTTCTTGTGTGTTTTCCTGAATTTCTGTATTGCTTTGTCTATGTGTTCCTTTGCTTGGTCTGAGTTTTGCCTGATCTCCTGAAGAGCTCTGTATATTAATCTTCTGAATTCTATCTCTGGTAACTCCAAGACCTTATCTTCCTCCGGAAGGTTTCCTGGTTCTTTATATTGGTCTTTTGCTGGAGCTATCTTGACCTGCTTCTTTATGTGATTTGGTATTGACTGTTGTCTCCCAGCCATCAATAAGTTATCATATTTATTTACTGTATGTTTGTTTACTGCATCCTAGCTTTTTGTCTTGTTTTGATATGCCCAAGTAGGCTGGGCTTGTGAGCTACTTTGGTTATTGATGTCTTTGAAGCTCTCATGTCCTGTCACCAGGTGGTTAGAGCAGCTACTAGGTGTGTGAGCCCAGGAGCCTTTTCAGTTTTCTTGTGTGGATGTGACTCAGGTGTCCAGGTCATCAGTCACCAAGTGTGTGGTACAGACTCTTACCTGCAGTCCTAGACAGTAGGGCTGTGTAAGGGTGTTCAAAGAAGGCACAGATATCTGGCTGCAGTAGGGGGCTATGTGCTGAGTAAGGCAGGGGGCTGACAACTACCCCCAGGTACCTGGGTGGAGGGTGTGTCCCTGTCCCCTAGAGCATGTAGGGGGGTGGGTTTTGCAGCAGTCCTTGAGCACCCAGTGCTGTTGGCTGCAGGGACTGGGAGGCACTACTTATTCTCAGCCCCCTGTCATGGGTGGCTAGATGGAGTGGGTAATACTGCCAGCCCTCAGGCCCTGAAGTAGGTGAGGTCCCTGCTTAATAGGCAAGGTGGTGTCAGATATCTTGAGTCTGCAATTCCCCCTTGGCTGCTACTGTTGAAAATGGGCTTCCTGTGTATCTCCTGTTGTTTTATGCTAACGAGGGCATGTGGTATTGAATTGGCCCACACCAGTCTAGGCAGGGTGCTACAAATCCGGTCTAGGCAGGGTGCTGCAAGTCCATGGATCCCTTATGCTACTGCCTAGGCAAAGGGGCAGGGCCTGCCTTGAGTGCCCAGCTTAGGGGGTATGATTTTTTTTAAAGCCACGAGACTGGTTTGCACTCAGATAGCCTTGAGTTCTGGCTTAGGGGGCATGGCAGTTGTTGAATACTGTGGGACTGGTGTCAGTGTAGAGTGGGGTGGGGGGTGGGTAAGAGGAAAGATGCACTTCTCAGCTGTGCAAGTCCCAAAAGGGGAGTGATTATTTTGACACTGAGTAGTAGGTTAGACGCTTGCACTTAACTTTCGCAGGTCTAGCGCTGCTTCCACCCAGCTCTGGAGGCTTATGCAGTATCTCTGCCTCCTGGCCTCGCCCAACTATGTGGTGAGATGTGTCCCAAACTACTGATTGCCTCAGTCCTGTGTCGGCTGTCCCAGCTGGCAGGGTGCTGGCAACCTCATGACTTGCACTTCTTCACTGCTTCTGAACTGTCTCTCCTTCGGCCTGCTGCTTAGTCTGACTCCTCAGCTTTGTCTTTGATGATCAGGGCTCCTAGATTGTCATATATAATTGATTCACTTGTTTTTTCTGGTCTTTGTTGTAAGAGGGATGACAGGAAGCATCTGACTATTCTGCCATCTTGGCCCCACCTTGGATTTTTATTTCTTGCTTTGTTTCTTAATGATCACCTCAAAGTTGGGTTGTTAAATATTTGAATTTAATCTGAGCTTTAGAAACATAGTTGTTCATTTTGGTTCGTATACCTACCTGTTCTTAATAATAATTTAAAAATTATGACTTCTCTCTTGTTCCCCTCCCTCCCAGAAAAACAAACAAAAAACCGTGTTGAGATTTGGAATACTATATATGTTTTAGGTTGCTGATGGAGGGGAGGGTCTGCCCTCTCTCAGTAAAATGATAAACATTTCACCATAGCTTGGTTTAAGAAATGTTGGGAGTTTTTATTTCCATAAAGTGAGTTGGTTATATCTTGGGAGTATATTAAAGCTATCCATTTGTAAAAGAAGAAGTTTTAATCCTTTAGAAGCAGTAGAAAAACCTTATTTATGTAGAATTTAAGATAGAGGGCAGGGAAAAAAAAAAAAAAGAGACGTAGAGGCAGAGATTCTACACCACTTCCAGGGAGGAATTGGTATAACTATATACAGGTAACAGTGACAGTTAAATTACTATGATAACATGAAACTGAACCTTAATATTTCTGGCTATTAAATATTACATTAAAAATTGAGCTATTTTACCATGGTAATTATAACGGCCTCCTCCATTTGAAGGAAGAAATAAAGAAAAAGAGCTATGTATTTACCAAAAAAAGCCACTAATAGGTTTCATCATAATGTCTAGGGTGCCTGAGGGTTGTAATTGATAGCTTGCATGAAAATTCCTGGCTTTTAGTCGTTAGCACCCACCCTGAAATTTCTCACCCAAGCTTGTCTTCTCTATTTAAGCAATTGGCACCACCACCATCCCTCCTGTTATTCAGGCTGAGGCCTAGAAATTATCTTTGGTATTTTCTGTTTCCTCAGTCATTATCTTATCTATCACCAAGTCAATCCCCTTTCTCTCTCTCTCCCTCCTCTCCCTTACAAACACTCTAGCCTAAGACTCATCATCACTTCTTGCCTGAAGTACTGTAATAGCCACTGCTCTCCCACTTATGTCCTGTCTAGTAAATTGTTCACACTACAGCCAGAGAGGTCTTCTAAATATACAAACCTGCCCACACAGTTCCTAAATCCCATGCTGGAAATCTTTCATTGGCTTCCAGTTGCTTTTAGGATAAAGACACAACCCCCTAAGGTGGAGAGTCTTCCATGGTCCAGTCCTGGCTCTCCCCAGCTGCATGTTTACCTTGCTCCCCTTTGCTGTCTGCATCCTAGTCACAGTCCCTTCTGTCACTTCCCCTGCTTCCCTGGCGCTGCTTGGCCAGAACTTTTGTTCCAGGCCCCCTCACTCCCCTTCCCTAGTTACTGTCTATTCTCCCTTCAGATCTCAGTTCAATATTAGCTCACTGAGGGTAGTCTTTCCTGATTTTCCCCTCTTGGTTGTATCTCTCACTATATACTTGGAAGATACCTTGCAACAATCCTTTGCTGTGTTTACCCCAGTAGCAATTTTGTATATATTTGTGGGGCTATTTGAGTCCCATATATTCCTGGTGACTAGAGTGCCTTCTGGGTAGTGGACACTAAATACAAGTTTGTGGACTGAGTTAATTATAGGGGGCAGGGGGAAGGGGGCAAACAAGCATTATCCTGAGACAGAAGCACTTGAAAGAATCCTGGATGTTGGGCTCTGTGAGGAAGACACTTGAGACATGATTAGTTTTGTGTATGTGTATGTATGTGTTTTTTTGTTTGTTTTTTCATTAGACTTGTAAGGACTAATTTGTAGAAGAAAGGTGGGGATACCTTTGGGAGGTTGCAGGGGAAAGAACCATGACTAATGGGTAGCACTTCAGGGAGAGGCTGTGATTCAATAATAGGGGTGGACTTATAAAAATGGGAACTAAGGAAATGGACCACCTTCTGCAGAGGGCAGAGGTGTGTGACCCCCACTCAGGGGATAGTGTATGGATGATCTCTGTATCATAAAACAGAAGACTGAATGATGTATTAGACCTCTTCCATCATTGGAATTCTTGTGCAGTGGACAGTAGAGAGATGGACAGTTCAGATACCTTAGTAACAAAGAGATAGCACAGATGGACTGGTTAGAATCATTTGATTTATGGGGTTAGTGGTGAATACTCCACAGTCTGAGCATGCTGCTCTGGAGTCTAGCACCAAAGAAGATAGAATCAAATGTTTTTGGATATTCGGGTAGCATGTAATCCTCCGGCAAGGAAAAGAAATATAGCTACATCTAGCAAACACCTCAGGTGAAAAGCTTATGCACCATGCTTAGCTTTTCTGAGCATGTTGGACCACTAAACTCCTTCTGTCCATAGTTTTATAGGTTTATAACTCCCTCCAGTGTAAGGATAGATAACTAAGTGTACTTAGGCAGTCATTGATGGACAGGAGCGCTGGAAGTTTCAGGTTATTCTGAGACATTTTAACCACTGCTTTTCCCCCCTCCTTTAATGTTGGTTTGTTGTCATTGAGTTGGTTCTGACTCATGACTACCCTGTGTGCGCAGAGTAAAACTGCTCCATAGGGTTTCCAAGGCTGTGACTTTTCAGAAGCAGATCATCAGGCCTGTCTTCCGAGGCACCTCTGAGGGGGTTTGAACCACCAACCTTTTGGCTAGTAGTCGAGTGCTTAACTGTTTGCACCACCCAGGGACTCCTATTATATTTCTTAATGCCAAGCCTCTTTTACTTTTCACTCTTTTTCATGCAGTTAATGCTACCAATTGCTGCTTATTATGGTCCCTTCTGAAGGTGTTCCATCCCTCTGGTCTGTACGGTCACACCTGTGAAGTGTCAGAATGCCTGGGAGACACCTGGACCCTCGGTTGACTTCAGAGCTATTTCTAATCCTCTCATCCACTCCTGAAATTTCCTGATCTCGTGCTCAGATGCCTTTGAAACACAGGAGTCTGTAAATGGATGAGTACCCAAACTGTTGCTTTGTCTTTCAAATAAGCACTTTAAATCAAGTGCAAAACCTTTTTATGAACTACAGTGTAGCTTTTTTATGCAGATTCCTAAGTCTGATATTTCATTCCACTTCTTAAACAGTTCATCTGTAATATTTTATTCGCTAACTTTTGTTCAGAATGGAAGATGATGTATCTTCACGCCTTGTATAAATAGTTTCATGTCTTAACAGAAAAAGAACTTCCCACATATGTTATGCTGTTCGTAATTTGTTGTCAAGAGAGCAGAAAAAATGCTGGAATTATTTCTCTCCTGCTCATTCTAAAGGTAGCATATTAGTAAGTCTATTTCAAGAAATACAACTTGGATTATGCATTCAAGAATAAAGAATTTTAATTGTTATTAAATGTCTTATATATACGCCAGGCAGTTTGCAAGGTGCTTTACATACATTGTCCTTTAATCCTCATAATAAGCTTGTAAAATAGGTGGCATTGTCCTCATTTTATGGATGAGAGAACTGAAGTTTCAAGAGGTCAGATAACTTGGTACACAGTTCATTTAAGTCATGGCAGTAAGATTTTAGCTCCAGGTTTTTCTGTCTGTTTGACTGTAAGATCTGGTTCATTCCGTCATACTGAGCCACCTCCCAAGGGTATAGTCCCTCGCTCCCCTTCTCTCACTCATTCTTTCCATTCTTTTCTTCCTTCCTTCTTTCCTTGATATTAGCTTTTCTTTCATTTATTGAGGAAGGGAAGGAGGTAAAAATAAAACCATTTCCAATATATGCTTGGTCATCAGTGCTCATTGCAGTATTACTACTCACAACAGATGTGTGAATAAACAAAATGTGGTATAGACATACAATGGGATACTACTTAGCCATAAATAAAAATGAAATTCTGATACATGTCATGACATGGGTAAACCTTGAAAACATGCTGAGTGAAATAAGTCAGACACAAAAAGACAAATATTATCCTGCTTATATGAGACATGTAGACTAGGCAAACGCATAGAGACCAAAGTTTATTAGTGGTTACTAGGGTCTAGCGGGAGGAAGGAACGAGAGTTACTGCTGAAGGGGTACTGAGTTTCTGTTTGGGGTTATATAAAACTTTTGGAAATGGATAGTGGTGATGATAGCACAACATGATGAATGTCATTAGTGTCACTGAATTATACACTTAAAAATGGCAAATAAATAAAATTGTAACTATAGTGGCAGGGAAGAACTTAAATCCTTTTGGAACAAGGAATATAGGCAGATCCAGGTTTCTGAGGGCTTTAGAGGTTATTCACTTTGGGGGGACCTTCTTTAAGAAAAAGAATACGAAATAGTGAATATTAAATTAGATACAAAAGTGAATATTTATTTAAAATGGAAAAAGAAATCACAACAAATTACAAATTTGAGTGACAAATACCACAAACATCAGAAAATCCAGAAAAATAGTGTTTTTGTTAATTAACTGACACACCCTAGAATGTTTTGTTGCTCCATTTTTTTGGCTGCAGAGTCTTTAATCACTTCACACGACAATGATTTTCTAATGAGATCCTGTTCCTAAGTGTGTCTTTAAGACGAATTGATAGGTAAGTTGGAACAGGTATGTACAGTTCTTATCTAGCCTTACTTTAGTGCAAGAAGGAGCCCTGGTACGACAGTGGTTAAGAGCTCAACTGCTAATGAAAAGGTCAGCAGTTCGAATCCACCAGCTGCTCCTTGGAAGCTGTATGGGGCAGTTCTACTCTGTTCTATAGGGTCACTATGAGTCAGAACTTACTCGATGACAACAGGTTTTAGTGCAAGAAAAGGCTCAAAGCCTTTTCAATGATTTAAATGCTGCATGTGCAGCAAGTGAAGGTGATTGTGATGAAGAATTTGTTGCCGGGTAGTGGTTGGTTCAATCATTTCAAAGTGAGGGCAAACTTAGGTAACGTTAAAGGGCAAGTATGAGTTGTTTCGGAGTCAGACGTTCGTAACCCGGAAACTTACACTATTCTCTAAAGACATAATAGAATGATAACCCAGACTGTCCTCTAGCATGGTGAATTTATGATTGTTGTTTTATTAGAGTCAAGAAAAGTTCCATAGACTAGCTTCCGGCTCTGTTTCTCCTCTACCATCTACATACTTCAGTTGCTGGGCACCATGGGACACATTTATATCATGATTTCTGGCCCTGTGAATTAGTACGTACTTAATAGGAGTATTCCTTGATGTCATTTCTCTACCAGGACAGCTAGCAATAACTTCACCATATACACAATGGTTTTATATATACAATCTCCATTAAATCCTAAAAAAATTTAAATGTATCACCATCTCAACTTCCTTTGAACCAGATCCAAAATATGCTTGTGAACACTCTAATGCTACCTGAGAGAAGGGAAGTGTGAAAGAGGGTAAGTCAGTAAAAAGAGTGCTCTGAAATCAATTGTAGTTAAATATCTTTTGCAAATTTTACCATAAAATTAACACCATGAGAACACGTTGCTAGAGTCTCAGGGATTGGAAAGGGGCCTTTGCAAGTGAGCTGTTGCCAAGAAAATCCATCTCTGGAGGAATAGGATCACAAAATGCTATTAAACTACATAATACATAAGAATCCATCCCATAGCGTGGCTTCAAAAGATGCTGTTGTATGAGGTCCTATTCTGAGCAGCTTTATCTCCCAACCCCATTGAATGAAGTTGAAGATGTTCTCTCAGAGTATTTTGTCCTATGGTAAATAGTACTATGGAGATTGAGATGTTCTGATACTGCTAAAATTCACCCCCACCCCAATTTCTGTTCGAAAAAGTCTTATTATTTGCAAATACAAATAGATTTCAATACTCCTATACTGAACTAATTAATATTAAACACACCATTTACTATCTTTCCAAGCGGGCCAGTTAGTTAATGCACATAGACAGAGAAAGAGCACGCTATTATTGCTGTTAAAGACTACACAGTAGAAAAATTTATAATGGCACTAAACAAAGTCCTTAAGAATTCATTAAGATGTAATCAAGCTTTTGCAAACTCATCTGTTATTTGTAATTGTAACATAATTACTGTAACTTGTCTAATTCTCTGGAAAAAATCTTTATGCTGAATCTCTGGATTTCTTTGCTGAATTTTGCTCATTGGTAATGTATTCAAATGCTCTCGAAGAGAACTCTTGCTGAGTTCTCTTCCTTTGTTGTATCTATGAATGTTGTTGTTGTTGGGTGCTGTGGAGTAGATTTAGATACATAGTGAACCCATGTGACAGAGTAGTGCTTCCCAGTAGGGTTTTCTTGGCTGTAATCTTTATGGAAGCCGATCACCAGGTCTTTCTCCTGCAGAGTTGCTAGGTGGGTTTGAACCGCTGACCTACCGGTTAGCAGCCAAGTGCTTAACTGTTGAGCTACCTTAAATATAAGGACTCTTTATGGTTTTGTCCTGCGCCATCAACCCATAATAATAATTGCCACTGAACTAGAACGTGGCCTATAAATATGTCTCAAAATAAATAAAGCAAATTATAGAAGTATTTTAGCCTTATATAATGAGTGCATAGTTTACAAATTGTTTAAAGTGATTGAATAGTATGAATAATAGTGTAAAGCTCAATTTTGAGTAAAAAAAAATACCCTTTTGCCCTATCTCTAACACAATTCCTGAATGTACTATAGAAAAACCTTTATAGCCTCTGAAATGTTACACAGACTTTTTTTTTTTTAAAGGGATGCAACACTTTAAGGGATACACTGTTTCAACAGAACTGCATTTTCTATTTACTCTGTAAAGCTTCCCCACCATCCCTTTCTTTCATCTGACTGATGCTGCCTAAAGCCTGATACACCTGGTCAAAGAAACATTGTTCCAAAGGTCCTGACCTGGAGAGAAAACAATGACTAACTTCATAGGCAAGAAGACAACTGAGTTACCACTGCATTGTCCTCTAACTTTCGTTCTTATCCTGGCATACCATGGGTATGCTAATGTGATTCTGATGGTTACCTAAAAGTGAAGTATAATCTCTTTATGATCACAATGTCCTTTTCCCTGGTCTTTTAAAATAACTAGTGTTAAGGCAATCTCAAGGAATCTCAAAGTATCTACTCAAAGAAAGTTCAAGGCCCTATATGATTTAAGAACGCTGGAGGAGGTTTAAAATACCGACATTCACTCTGTTGTTTAGAATTGAAGACTATTAGCACGATCACAGTATTGTTAGATGAAGGTTTTATACTTCATGTAAATCAGCATTTCAACTTCAAGGTATATTGGGATCACCTGGAGGATTAGTTAAAACAATGCTGGGCCCCATCCCTGTTGTTCTTGGTTGCCTTAAGGTTGTCTTGATCTGAGACCTGTATCCTGAACATTCCTGAAACTGAATGATTTGGACTCATGACGAGCCCATGTGTACAGAGCAAAACTGCTCCATAGGGTTTTCAAGGCTGTGACCTTTTAGAAGCAGATCTCCAGGCATTACTGCTGAGGTGCCTCTGGGTGGGTTTGAACTTCTAACCTTCTGGTTAGTAGTTCAGTGCTCAACCATTTGTGCCACCCAGGGATGCTTGGGCCCCATCCCTAGACTTACTAATTTAGTAAGTCTAGCGGTGGGGTCTGAGAATTTGCATTAATAAAAGTTCCCAAGTGGTAGGAGCCACACTTTGAGAACCACTGATAGAGATCATTTCATGGTGTATATTTTCACAGTCAAAGTTGACAGGGGTTGCCATGCCTTCTCAAGAATAGCATGTACACCATTTAGAAGATCAAAAGTCATTTTTGAAGCCCGGGGAAGAGCAATGATGACTTACAGCTTCATAGGTTCTTAATTGACCGTTTTCAACCACAGCTGCCCCGTGCCTAGCATTACATACTGCTTAGTAATGCAAGAAACTATTAAGCAATGCCTTTGCTGTAAGAATATCATCTAAAATATGTTCTTATCTCTTTAATTCCTTCTTTTATAATCATTTACTGATTATAAAAATGACGTGGTGGGGGCATCTGACCTCCTCTAACTTCACAAAGGGGAAGAAGAATCAAGATCAACAGCCCAAGGCTGATTCTTACCAGACAGGGGTCAGACATGCCTCTATCCTCCAACCTTTTTAGCAATTCTGACACCATCTGTCCCTCCCATGGAACGCTCTACTTCTCTGCTGGGTTTGATAATTTGTTGCAGTGGCCACACGGAACTCACAGACCATATTCATGATTATGGGGTTTATTAGGGAAGTAACTAACAGGTTACAATTCAGTTCAGGAATGCTCAGGATACAAGTCTTAGATCAGGACAGCCTCTTCTGAGCCGTGCCTGCGGGCACACCTCTCGCTGGCCCCTTGGCCTCTTGGCCCATGGGCCCAGCCTCTGCCCTGCTTAGGCAAGTGTTACAAAGCTCTTTTAGCTCCGCCATAAGTACCCAGAAGCACCCCATTTCTCCAGTAAGCCTGGGCCCAAAGGCTTTCAGCTTTCTTGCTCCTGTGGGCTGGGAAGTCCCACTGTAGCCGTCTTGCGCTGGTGCTATGGATTGAATTCTATCCCTCTCAAATGTGTGTCAACATGGCTAGGCCATGATTCCCAGTATTGTGTGGCTGTCTACCATTTTGTGATCTATATGATTATACTGTGTGCTGTAAATCCTAACCTGTAGGATGCCCTGGTGGCACAGTGGTTAAGAGCTCAGGCTGCTAACCAAAAGATTGGAGTTTGAAACCATCAGCCACTCCTTGGAAATCTTATAGGGCAGTTCTACTCTGTACTATAGGGGTGCTATGAGTCAGAATCGACTCCATGGCAACGGGTTTGTGTTTTTTTTTTTAAATGATGTTAATGAGGCAGGATTAGAGACAAGTTATGTTAAAGAGGCAGGACTGAATCTAGAGCATTAGGTTGTATTTTGATTCTATCTCTTTTGAGATATAAGCAGAGAGGAGAAGGACCTCATCCTACCAAGAATGAAGAACCAGGAGGGCAGTGTGTCCTTTGGACCCGGGTTCCCTGCGCTGAGAAGCTTCTAGACTAGGGAAAATTGATGACAAGGACTTTCCCTCAGAGCTGACGGAGACAGAAAGACTTCCCCTGAAGCTGGCACCCTGAATTCAGACTTCTAGTCTCCTAGACTGTGAGAGAATAAATTTCTCTTTGTCAAAGCCATCCACCTGTGGTATTTCTGTTGTAGCAGCACTAGATAACTAAGACAGCCCGTCTCCTGATTCCTGCCATCTTCTGCTGCCATCTCGCACCACCTTCTCTCGCTGTCTTCTGTGTTATAGCTTCTGTCTCTGTCTCCTGGATCTAGAAAGTTTTCAGTGCAGGGATCCCAGGTCCAAAGGACGCACTCCACTCCCAGCTTTTCTTTCTTGGTGGTGTTGAGATCCTCCCTTTCCACCTCCGGGGATGGCTTATTTTAAGCTTAGAGGGATGGCAAAAGTGACCAATCCCCTCGTTAGGGTTCTTATGGACACTGACTTTTCCTGCCTCAGTGCATCCAAAAGTAAAAGGCTTGCTTGAAATTCAAAAAGTAAAACAGTCTTTTTTTTTACCCCCTGCAGGTCCTTCTTTCACAAGCAAATCTCCTGTTCTCTCAGCAGTTCTGGGTGGGTCTGCATGTATTTTGAAATGCAAATTTACTGATTGGAAAGATTCTGGGTGGAGCTCATGTTTTCCACCTAAGCCCCCAGTACTCTATGTACAGGGTTACTGTCCTCAAACCAAAAGCCCTGTGTTTCCTTTGGGCAAATCCTAGGTTCCCTTTTTAGCATATCCAGTGATGTATTGGCTGAAGGTGGAGTTACATGCTCTCTCATTTATAATACCCAATATTCATTTCTATTATACATTTAGTTCTGCTTTACAATAATAGGTAGGAGAAACATTCAATATTCATAGTACATTCAAATAAACACATAACCCTTTTTAAAAAGATTCTAGTTTCATCTTCTCCACCCCTGACTGTCTTTCTGTTTATATGCATATGGCCTTGGGCCGCTGGCTGGATAGAACCAGTAGACCCCTGCCCCCTATCAATTATCTTGTTTAATTAACCTAGCTTTTGCCCCAGGCCACTCCAGATGGCTTTTCTTCTCTCAGGCACAGCATATCATCTTTTACTGTCCTTTTAGCCATTACAGGTGACAACAACCAAAGTAACAATCTAAGAATCAAAGGTTTCACTTCCCAAGCCCCTTCCTTCTTTCTCTTACAAAGTCCCATGCTTCCATGAATCTGAAGCCATTGCAACAAATCCTACCACAGCCCAAGGCTGATTCTTATGAGGCTGAGTTCAGATGTGCCTCCACCTTCCAACCTTTTTACCAGTTCTGATACCAACCATCCCTCCTATGGCACTCTCTACTCCTTTGCTGGACTCAGTAATTTGTTGCAATGGTCACACAGAACTCAGAGACCATACTCACAATTACGGGGTTTATTAGGGAACTAACAGATTACAATTCAGGTTGAGGAATGCTCAGGATACAGTTCTTCGATCAGGACAGCCTCTTCTCAGCCATGCTGCAGGCAGGCCTCTCCCTGGCCCTTGGCCCCTTGGCCTCGCCTCTGCCTTGCTCTGGCAAGTGTTACAAAGCTCTTTTGGCTCCACCAATAAGTGCCCAGAGACACCCCACTCTGCCAACAAACCTCAGCCTGAAGGTGCTTGGCTCTCTTGCTCCACAGGCCAGGAAGCCCACTGCACTGTCTCCTGCCAGTTTCCTGGTTCTGCTACCTCTGCTGCCGCCATTTCTCTGCTGCTGCTTCTCGCCAATTCTGGTGTTACAGCTCTCCCTGTCTGTACTGGTTCTACTGTCTCTGCTGCCTCTCTCTCTCTTTCCCTGTGTTTCCCTTCAAGCCTAGTGGCACAGCACATCTGACCAATCCCCTCGTTAAGTTTCCATATACCTTATTTGCATAGTCCCATGACCACAAGCGTGCCATACGTCTTATTTAAATTATTAGCAAGCTATCCAATTCCCTTGGTGGGCCACAAGCACCTAATTTGCATAGTCCTGCCCAGTCATTTGGTGGGAGTTACAAAGACTATGGCTAGAAGGGCACTGTACTGATTAAACTGATGTGGCAACTGAGAATGTTAATTATTGATTTAAATTGTGGAATATAAAATAGGTATAATAGTTGTTATGCTCTCTATACTATCTAAAGCCATTATGAGGTCTTAGCATTAAAGGCAAAATTTCTCAGTTTTTCCCTTGCTCCTACTCTGGTTTAGTATGCAAATATAAAAACTCAGAACAAAGAAAAATTCAACTACTTAAAAAAATTAAATAGGTATTCCTAATACTATTTAGTGACTTTCAGATCCTAGGACATGTGTTTAATATTTATTCTGTTAATTTTTCAATAGAGCATGTTAATGAACATGTCTCAATTACCTACTGAATAATCTCTCTAAAATGCCTGACTGCGATTATTTACTCATAAGATTACTCTCCCATTTTAGCAGCACTTCTCAACTCTGAGAAGATAAACTCAAGGGATTCTAAAACAGCTTCTGTTTGGAGTGTGATTTCCCCAGTGTGATGGTATCTGAAGTTTAAGTATAGACCAATAGATACAGACAATGATCAAGGGTGTTTTAATATCAAGTCCTTATTAATTAATTCATTCTTGAATGTCACCAAATGAGCTATGGGCCAAAACCCTAGGATCAGGACACTCTAGTCTCTATAAAGTTTGCAGGGGCCCCATCGAGTTGAAAGAGGCAAGAATTTAACACAAAATGATAGGCCAGGAAAGGTAATTCAATAAACAGGGTAGTTTCCTATATTATCTCTAAAGGGATGATGTGGAAGTATTAAAGGAATTGAAGCCAAGAAGGATCTTTGACTACTGGCTTCGACATTAAATAAGGAGCCCTGGTGGTGCAGTGGTTAAGCTCTTAACTGCTAACTGAAAGATGGGCTGTTTGAACCCACCAGCTGCTCCAAGGGAGAAAGCTGTGGCAGTCTGCTTTTGCAAAGATTTACAGCCTAGGAAACCCTACGTGGCAGTTCTATCCTGTTCTATACGGTTGCTATGAGCTGGAATTGACTTGATGGCAGTGGGTGGTTTTGACATTAAATAGTAAGCAATTCTTGTGCAAGGAGCTTCACCTGTCTGAGTCTCAGCTTTGTCAGCTATAAAAAGCAATTAATGAGACCTAGTCTGCTTACCTCATAAGGTTTGTGTAAGGATTAAATTTAAATTTAATTATGTACATGGAAGTGCTATATCAACTGAAAAGCCCTAAACAAATGTGTAGTTTTGGTGGCTGTTCAGTGAAAATTGATTTTCATTTCCCTAAAAGTAATTTAAATTATTTAATCAAATGTGCACTGTTGGCAGCTTTATCTTACCAAGCACTTTCCAGGGTTAAAATGAAGAATTTGATCATTTAAACTTGAAAAGAATACATGTAGGTTATTTTTTTTTTAATCAAATTTCATAGCTTTTTAACTGCTCTAAATCAGAAATTAGAAACAAGTTAAAGTACAAACTCCAAGATAATAAGTATCTTCGTTGAAAAAAAAGACTTTCACACTTCAGAGAGGTGTAAACTTAATTTCACTTTCACAATTTTGGAGTAGAATTTATCACTAAATAGTCATGAGTTGCTGGAGCCCTGGTGGCCCAGTGGTTAAGAGCTAGGCTGCTAGCCAAAATGTCAGCAGTTTGAATCCACCAGTTCCCTGGACACCCTATGGTACAGTTCTGCTCTGTCATATAGGGTCCTGTAGGTTGACTATGAGTCAGAATCGACTCCACGGGTTAGTCATCAGTTGACAAGTTAAAAAAGAAAAAAAATCTGACTTCCAGGCAACATGGTGCTATAGTCAGAAGCACCATGCTGTCCCTCCGCAGCAAAGATCAGAAAAACTAAGTCAAACAGAGTCACATGTTAATCCTGAAACCCTAACCATTAAATGAAGAGATAAAGAACTCAGCCAAACATCGAATGGAATAAGAAACTGATCAAGAACAGAGCACGAAGAAAGATACGCGCAGAGGTCCCCTAACAACTACCGCAGCACGGACCTGCCATCTTGATCTCCTATCGGAGATCAGCAAACAGGAGGTACAAGAAAGCAGCTTCACAGAGCTTCTAGCAGGAGACAGAACAACTGGTAATCCACGATATAGGCTTTCTCAGCCCCCACCCTTCTTCACCCCCATTTAGCCTCCTCTGCTTCCTGCAGCCACAGTCTATTGGACAGGAAGCATGAGCTTCCCCCCAGTGCCACTTGCATTCTACCCATCCGCACTGGCCAGCTCCTGAGTGCCATTTGTCGGCTGCTGGTGTTGCTTTTTTCAGCTTCTTTAGATTTCTTCCTTACCTCTCACCACCTCCCCCTCCTTTCTCTCAAATACCTGGCTCCGTGCACCAACTTTGCTTGCTCCTGAAAGGCTGTGAAACACCACTCTGTGAAACTGCTTCCTGGCCTGTGCCGCCACACTGGTGGGACCCCCGGGGCTTTTTTGTTTGTTTGCTCTGATTTGTTCTGTTTCAGTTTGTTTGTTTTCTTTTTCTTTTCTCGGCTTGGGAGCCCCTTCTAGCCGGGCAGTACTGCGTGGCCTGGAAGCTAGTCCCTTACTCTGCGCAGACTCACAGGGACATCCCTACAGGCATTTCTTTCTTTTTTCTTGTTTGTTTTTGTTTTCCTTTTTCATTTCTTTGTTTAGTTTTCTTCTCTCTCTTATTCCCTTTTTGTCTTTCTTCATTTCCAGTTTCTCGATTTATTTATTTATTTATTTTTTACCTTTTCTTTTTTTTTTTTCATTTTTGTTTTTCCCCATTTCTCAGTCTCTCATCTCTCCACTCCAATAGCAAGCTCCCTTAGCACTCTTTTTTGTTTGTGTGTATGTCTTTGGCTCCTGTTCCTCTCTCCTCTCTCTCGTCTTTCCCATATCCGTCTTAGCTCCACACATCACAATCTACCACTCCTCCTTCCTGCCTACCTGCACCATGTGCTGAACATCACACTCCCAAGCAACAGAGGCATGGCCTACTGGAACCTGCCCTACACTGACTCCGGGTCCGCTCTGTCAGCCCCAGT
Source organism: Trichechus manatus latirostris (assembly GCF_000243295.1). Taxonomy (NCBI): domain Eukaryota; kingdom Metazoa; phylum Chordata; class Mammalia; order Sirenia; family Trichechidae; genus Trichechus; species Trichechus manatus. The sequence goes on from NW_004444020.1 coordinate 609,217, forward strand.
ACGTGCCACAAAAAACCTATCCTAGTAACTCCCCTTCAGCTGGACCTGCCCTGCTGTACCATACCTGAGTGACTGACACTGCCCATTGGAGAAGGAGGTGAAAAGTATCGTGCCCACAGATGAGCAAACAAAGAATGCACAGCCTGCCTGCTCAGACATAACCAAATAAAACAAAAAAACCAGGACAAAACAAACAAATCTACAATCAATAAATGAGGAAAATAAATACTGAATGCCCTGAAGACAGCAGACAATATCAAAACATTTACAAAAACAAGACAGGATGGTTCCAGTAGGCATCCAAAATAAAACACCAGATGACCATCCAGTAGAAGAAAAGGCACTAGACCTAACTGATAGGGAATTCGAATCTCCAATATTCAGAATTATCCAAGAGTTGAAGCAAAAAACAGACAAAAATGAGGAAAAAATATACAAATTCATGGAAAAGGGAGACAAATTCATGGAAAATACAGACAAACAAAATGGAAGAATTCAAGAAAATAATACAGGAACAAAAT
>NW_004444020.1:610015-611028 GCF_000243295.1 Trichechus manatus latirostris
AAACAAAAAGTCACATACAGAGGCGAAACAATAAGACTACGCTCGGATTATTCGGCAGAAACCATGCAGGCAAGAAGGCAATGGGATGACATATATAAAACCTGAAAGAAAAAAATTGCCAGCCAAGAATAATATATCCTTCAAAACACTCATTCAAATATGATGGTGAAATTAGGTCATTTCTAGATAAACAGAAATTAAGGGGCTATGTAAAAACCAAACCGAACTTACAAGACTTACTAAAGGAAGTCCTTTGATCTGAGAACAAACAATATCAGACCACAGGCTGAATATAGGACACAGGATTGTACTAGCCAGATACCAACCTAGGAAATGAACTCTTAAGGACTATGCAAAACCAAAAGAATTACAAAAGGGAACCAGAGACGTTAATCTGTAAATGACAATAGCATCAGAGCACTAAAAGAGGGAATAAACGGTATAGGTATAGAACCTTCTAATGGAGAGGAAGTCAAGTGATACCAAGTAATAATAGACTGGTACAAATCCAGAAAGATAAGGGTAAATTTCAAGGTAACCATAAAGACAGTTAACAAACCTAATCATCAAAATAAAGAAGAAAAACATAAAGTCTCAGTAAAAACAAAACCTACAAAAAACAAAAGAAATAAAAAAAAAAATCCACAAATGAAAGGAACTCAGCACAGGAGAGTAAGAGGAACAAAGAAAATGTCAGCACCAAAAAAAAAAAGAAAAAAGCACTACTAAATATAATCCCACTCCTAGGAATATATCCTAGAGAAATAAGAGCCATCACACTAATAGACATATGCACACCCATATCCATTGAAGCACTGTTCACAATAGCAAAAAGATGGAAACTACCTAGATGCCCATCAACAGATGAATGGATAAAAAAACTATGGTACATACACACAATGGTGTATTATACAAAGATAAAGAACAATGATAAATCTGTGAAGCATCTCATAACATGGATGAAACTGGAGGACATTATGCTGAGTGAAATAAGTCAATCACAAAAGGACAAA
>NW_004444020.1:612014-630428 GCF_000243295.1 Trichechus manatus latirostris
CAGCACAGCTGGAAGAATGTAATCAATGTCACTGAATTGTACGTGTGGAAACTTTCGAAATGGTGTAACTTTGGCTATGTATATTTTCACGAAGAAAAAGGTCCTCAAGGTCGAGAAGGGAGAGTGTTGACACGTCGTGGGGTTCTTAATCAATGTCATAAAACAATATGTGTACTGACTGTTTAATGAGATACTATTTGTTCTGTAAACCCTCATCTAAAGTACAATAAAAAAATCTTAAAAAAAAAAGAAAAAAATCTGGTGCCAGGACACACAACTGTATAAGAAGGTAAAAATTATAAAATCTCACTGTTTTTCAAGAATGAAATACAGCTGTATACGTAAAAAAAATGCTCCTGGTATGGTAATGAGAAAAACTTGTCAACGAAGTTGCTGAAGTCAATATCCAAGTTTTTACTTTATATGCTAATACGGCAATCACTTAACTTTTTCAGTCTTTTTGACTTACATCTTATTCTGTAACTTCTCATTGATTAATATTTCCGTTGGCATTTTAAGTCATTGACTTAACATTTTATAATTCGAATATATTAAATTATATTATGTCAGATTGGATTGAATTCTTTTACCTTTCATGTTGTTACATGCCATCAAGTCAATTCTGACTCATAGCAACCCTATATAACAGAGCAGAACTGCCCCATAGGGCTTCCCAGGCTGTAATCTTTACGGCAGCAGAGCACCAGGTCTTTTCTCCTGGGGAGCTGCTGGTGGGTTTGAACTGCCGACCCTTTTGTTAGAAGCCCAGGGCTCCTTTTCTGGGAGCAGCCAAAGCATCGATCAACTAATATTTTAACCTATTTATCCAGAGTAAACTTATTTTTTTCTCATTTAATATTCTACCAGTTAGGATGCTTCCAGCTACACGTAACAGAAAATGTAATTTGTTTGTTATCTCCTGCTAAAGGAAGTCCATGGTAGAAGAGACTCCAGAACTGGTTGATTTGTTAGCCTAATTATATGTTAAAGGATTTGCCTTCCTTCCATTGCTATTTTATTATCCTTGGTGTTGGCTTCCTCCCTGGGAGAGGTTAACAAGGTGACTGCAGCACTTGCAAGCATTCAGTATTACCAGGAAGCCTTGTTAAATCACAGACTGTTGGGAGCCACACTCAGAATTTCTGATTCAGTAGGTCTGGGTGGGGCCCGAGAATGTGCATTTCTAATAAATTCCCAGGTAATGCTGATGGTGCTGATCCTGAGGTCACACTTTGAGAAATACTTAGCCTAATGATTCTGTAGGAGAATGGATGTCTGAAGATCACTCAGAATGTTCATTGCAAGATGTACTTTATCATTTAGAGTATAACAAAGTTCCCTTTACTCTTCTCATAAGGCCTGACACTGTTTCTAGTTTGTCAGCCTTCCTGTTAAATATCCTAGGCTGGGACACTGATCACTTAGAATACCAGTAATCCTGGAGGTTGATACTGCAGTTTCTTAGAAAATGGTTTTGTATTCAGCTGTTTGAATTGGGGGTTGGTTGGGCCAGTTCAAGCCCCAAATTTGCACTTCAATTTATTTTTTCCTGAAAGCTTTTTCTCCCCTTTCTTTCCAGAATCCTATTTTCCAAATTCTTCCAAATATTAAAAATTTGGCAATATTAAATTACTTTTAATATCTTCTGATCTAGGCATAAGCATTGCCTTTTAAAACTAGGAAAGCAAAATTAGTTGCCTGAAGGCATTCTGTAAATGTCTCTAATCTAATTTTCCCCGATCTTTATTTGTAATGATGAATTTTCTAACCTAAAGGTTTAACAATTTGCTTGTGTTGCAGAAACTCCTTCCTGCCAAATTGTAATGTCTCTTAGACATCATCTGTCTTGCAAACCATCTTGCCAAATTGTAATCTTCCTTCTCCATCATCTGTCTTGCGAACCATCTCTTTGGCATGGGTTCTATATTTTGTGTAATATGCTCAATGGAAGAGGTGGTCTTTTTGCATAATTGTCCAGGGCCAACTTCAGGATCCTTATAAAGCCTTGGGCAATTTCTGTGTTGTGTATCTCCCTAATTTATTATCATAATGGCGTTTTTGTGCCTTTTTTTCTCATTTATTTTCACAACAGGAAGCACAGTAGAGACAGATGATTTCTGCAGGGGCCTGGAAGGCCACGGGACAAGTTCAGGCAAAGATGCAAGCTTTGCAAAAAAAAAAAACTTGACTTCTAGAAAGCAGTGGGGGTAGAAAGCTTTTAAATGCAAAATGTGCCATTTTGGAGGTCTGAGGAAATGCAACCTTTCCCAAAGCTCGGTCAGACGCTGGTGTGCGGCCGGGTTGAGACTGAAGCATTTCTGATGTGAAATCGAGAAAGCCTTTAAATGGAGGGAGGAAGCCTAGGCTATCAGTGCAAACATGACAGGGAATCTGATATGAGGCCTGCAGAGCGTGATATGGAATCTTTCTCATAGTTTCAACTATTTATGACAAGCAACCAACCCATCGGCAAAGTTTCAAGGTTGGTAGAAGATCCTGGCCATTGGCAATTTAACTTACTTGGCTATTCTAAGACCTGTTGCTTTTAACTAGCTGTCTTGTCTAGGAATTAAGAGTAGATCCCTTGATCCCTAAGGTAATGGCTGAAGATTGTGCTGGAAATTACAGTGCTTTAAGCTTTGGCAGGCATTGATATGGATGCCAACAAAATCCACAGCCCAGGCTCAGCTGAAATTTCCTATGTGTGTGGAAGCTGCCACTTTAACGCTTTAATTTCAAATGGTTAACTGGGCTCAAATCCTGGGTGTATAATTTCATCTGCTCTGGGCAGTGCTCAATATTTAACACCTCTTGCAATGATTAGGACTTATTCCTGCTCAGATCAAGTTGTCCTAGCAAACCTTTTGTGGTTTCAGAGATGTAGGTTCATTTTTAAATCTTTTAAAATCTCTTTAGAAGTCCCTACATGGTGCACATGGTTACCGCTTGTCTGCTAGCTGAAAAGTTAGACATTCGAGTCCACCTAGAGGCACGTTGGAAGAAAGGCCTGGTGATCTACTTATGAACAATCAGCTATTGAAAACTCTATGGAGCATAGTTCTACTCTGACACACACAGGGTCGCCAAGAGTAGGAATCAACTCAGTGGCAACAGTTTTTTTTTTTTAACTTTTCTTCGCTTTACAGGAAAGTAGAAACTGGTTGAATTTGATCATAGGAAGCAAATAGCAAAGCTAAAGGTGGGATTATGGTTTATTCATTCAACAGTAAATATTTATTTATGATCACTTTTCAGATTACCCATGTTGTTGTTGTTTTTAGTTGCCATTGAGTTGATTCCGATCCATGGCAACCCTGTGTGTACAGAGTAGAGCGGCTCCATAGGGTTTTTAAAGCTGTGACCTTTTTTTTTGTATGTAAATCTTTTTTTTTTTAAATTTTTAAACTGGATTTTAGATGAAAGCTTACAGAGCAAACCAGTTTCTCATTAAACAATTAATACACATACCGTTTTGTGACATTGGTTGCCAACCCCACAGCATGTCAACACTCTCCTCTTCTCGACTTTGGTTTCCCCATTACCAGCTTTCCTGTCCCCTCTTACCTTCTTGTCCTTCTCCCTGGGCTGGTGTGCCCATTTAGTCGTGTTTTGTTTTATGGATTTATCTAATCTTTGGCTGAAGGGTGAACCTCAGGAGTGACTTCATTACTGAGCTAAAAAGGTGTCCAGGGGCCATACTCTCAGGGTTTCTCCAGTCTCTGTCAGACTAGAAATTCTGGTCTTTTTTTTTTTTTGTGAGTTAGAATTTTGTTCTCCACTTTTTTCCAGCTCTGCTGGGACCCTCTATTGTAATCCCTATCAGAGCAGTTGGTGGTGGTAGACAGCCACCATCTAGTTGTGCTGGAATCAGTCTGGTGGAGGCTGTGCTAGTTGTGGTCCATTAGTCCTTTGGACTAATCTTTCCCTTGTGTCTTTGGTTTTCTTCATTCTCCCTTACTCCAGATGGGGTGAGACCAGTGGAATATTTTAGATGGCTGCTCACAAGCTTACTAGAGCACAGATGCTACTCACCAAAGTAGGATGTAAAACATTTTCTTTATAAACTATGTTATGCCAATTGAGTTAGATATTCCCCGAGACCATGGTCCCCACAAAGGCTGTGACCTTTTGAAAGCAGATCACCAGGCTGTTTTCCAAGACACCTGTTGGTGGGTTCAAACTGCCAAACTTTTGGCTAATAGTTGAGTGCTTAACAGTTTGCACCACCCAAGGACTCCTCAGATTCCCCATACCACAGGCAAAATGTTTTGGGGCCAGGGATAAATTATGCCAATTTGGAACTTGACAGAATGATATGTTTTAAATACCATTTTTTATCTCAAAACAAATCTTGGGGTTTCTATAATATGAAATATTGTGTGTCTTTTGACTCAGGGACATGAGACTCATACTCACTTTGCTCTTCCTCTTTTCCTTTTTTATCCTCAACTGTACCCCCTTCCTACACTCACCCTAACACAGAAGAAAATAATCTTATTGGGGTACATACCAAAGATCCCAGATCTCAGGCTCAGAAGCTTTGAATGGGGAAAGTGAGTTATACTTAAAATTAACTTAAAAATGAAAAAAGTACATTTTAAATTCTCTACTCAATTTCTTCTGCTCAATTTCATCAAATGTTTCCTGTTTAGAATGCTAGCATGTATGAGCATTCTAAAAACAGAGGCTATGGATTTTTGTGTGCTGATAAAATGTTTGCAGAGAACTTGAGGATCTGCGTGCTGTTAAAACCAACCAAACCTGGGTAGCTCATATTTGAGCACATTCTGATTTTTATTCTTGCTTCCAACTTCGACTATTCTAGCACTGCTACAACACAAAACCAAGCAATTTTACAGCAATTCTGACAGGTGTTTGTTAGATACTGATTTCAGATGACACTTCTTGCAGTAAGTCTCTATTTCCCCAAACTTGACACTTAACATATCCTTTCTTCTACAAGAAGACAAATACTTCTGTTGTTCTGTTGCAGTAGGTTAGCTTATAAAAACATAAGTAGGCTAGCTTTTAAAATGTCCAATAAAAAAAAAAATGACAACTTCTTTTATAGCAGCTAGGTGAAATCCCTTAACTATTAACCCTTGGTACAGTGTTAAAACAGCCTTTAAAATAAGAGATTGAGGAACGATTTTAAAATAATCTTTCCCAAGTTAGTTTTTAGATCTTAAAGGGCCACATATTCCTTTATTATCCGGGTTTTTAAAAATGTCAGCTATCGAATTTGATATTAAAAACAAGATGCCTCACACCTTTTGTGGAATGGGGCACCGTACAAATAAAATTAGATCATGACTGTTCTTCCTCAGTCTTCTCCATTTGTGATTTACTTCCCTCAAGCAGAGATGTCTGACAAATTTTCCCTACATTGCTCACGTGACCACTTTTTATACCAGATGTGTTTAATTTTGAAGGTTAAATATTCAGAACAAAATGAGAGCACCAAAACCAAACCAACTGTTGTCAAGTCGATTCCAACTCACAGCAACCCTATAAGACACGGGAGAACTGCCCCATAGGGTTTCCAAGGCTGTAAATCTTTATGGAGGCAGATTGCCAAATCTTTCCCCTGGAGTGGCTGGTGGGTTTGAACTCTTTTTTCATTTGGAAGCTGAGCACTTTAACCTCTGAGCCACCGGGGCTCCTTAAAATGATAGTAGAAAGGAATTTTAGAGCATTGATTTCTAAGGAAGAAATAAGAGGAAACTTGGACATAATACAGTCCATTTTCATTCTAGCGAGGTAATATCCCATGCTTTTACTTGTTTCTCTGTATGATAGTCTTAAACTCTTATAAACCTATTGCAGCCAAGTCGATTCGGACTCATAGCGAGGCTATAAGACAGAGTAGAACTGCCCCATAGGGTTTCCTAGGAGAGGCTGGTGGATTCGAACTCCCGACCTTTTGGTTAGCAGCCAAATGCTTAATCACTTTGCCACTGGGGCTGCTTATAACTTACAACTTGTCATCATTTATGTTATCAGAGCCTCATAACAATCTTATGAGGGAACGAAGGTAGTTATTATGCCTATATATAAATATATATTCTATGTATGTATGTGTATGTTTGTGAATATATATATTCATTTGCAGTGCACATAGATCTTAGTCCCTTTCTCCCAGGATGAGGAGCTGAAGATTGCTGCGTAACAGTGTCACGGCAGTTTAGCTGGTCTGAGGAGTGGATGCTGGGAGAAGGAAGAAGGCTTCTGAAGCGTGTGGTCCAAGCATTCCCCATTGCTCTGGCTTGAACAGTTAATACATGCTGACTTTCACATACAAAATGCATACATATATGTAATAAATGCTATCTTTCACATACATAAGAAGTAAAAATTGGTGCTATTGAGGATTACTAGCTTGGAGGGGGAAGTGTTGAGGCACAGAATAAATCACTCCGTAGAGAGAGATGTTGCTGAGGCTCAAGGATTAGCTAACTGGTTGAACCTTTAAAGGTTCTTTGCCGCCCCCAAACCTAGGAAGTTGTGAGATGACAGTGGATTAAGAATGCAGTAGGTAATAGTTCTTCTGGATAAAGCTGGTGTTATCCAGGTTTTTATTTGTTTTGGGCTTAGCAATAAGAGCAGTTGCTTTCACAATTTGTTGTTGTTAGTTGCTGTCCAGTCGATTCCGACTCATGGCGACCTCATGTGTTTCAGAGTAGAACTGTGAGTTTTCAAGGCTATGACCTTCCGGAAGCATATTGCCAGGCCTGTCTTCTGAGGTGCTTCTGGGTGAGTTCAAACGACAACCTTTTGGTTAGTTGTCAAATGCTTAACTATTTGTGCCACCCTAGGACCCTTTTCACAATTTGATGTTGTTGTTAGGTGTCCTTGAGTTGATTTCGACTCATAGCGACCCCACGGGACAGAGTAGAACAGCCCCGCAGGGCCTTCTAGGCTGTAATTTTTATGGGAGCAGATTGCCAGGTCTTTCTGCTGTGGAGCAACCAAAAACATAAAATTTCAGTGTAAGCTGTTTTAGGTATAAACATGCAGCTGTGAATCTTTGGGGGTGTTAATTATGAATTCAGTGTTAATGCTGGCGTATCACAGTACATAATAAATAACTCTGAAGTTGTTTGAGCTAAGTAAAGCAATACACTAGCAAATTCTGTATCGTGAAATTACCCTCTAATTTGTAAATCTAAATATTAATATCAAATAGTGTTTATATCCTGTACATTTACCTTAGATGCTGTCGTTTTTAACATGAATCTGGTGTCAAGGACCAATACGTGCAGTAACTAATAATCCTTTCAAATTGATTATAACATTGAGAAGGAGACAGCACATTCATTACTGTACAGGTCATGGGTTTATAAAGCCACTGTGCAGATACAAATCACTAAGCATACAAGCCGAAGGTGGGTCATAGTTAACTGATTCTTATAGAAACCTGATTTTTATGGTTCCACCTTTGAAATTTAGACGTGGCTTTGCTGGAATAAAATCTCATTATTTCTTAAAAGAAAGGAAAATCTAGAAAGCTGTCCAAGATTTTTGATCCTAGACTAGTTAGACTTATTTCAGACCAAACATAGAAAAACAGGCAACCTGGTCTACTTGTTTTTGATGTCGAACGTGTGGTTGGAGAGCATTTTGGGATATGTTTCAGGACCTGAGAACAGGGGCAAATTTTTAATAGGTATTAAGTGTCGATGGAGAAAAATACCTCTAGCACATGAGGACTTGTGAGCTTCCGAGAGTTCTTTGAAGGCTGCGCACGAACTCATTAGATGAAACCCTGCCCTCTAGTGGATATGAGTACGAGAGGACTCGGGTTTAATGTCTTTCCTGTGTCTAGTTTACCAAGGCTTATTAAAAAGCACTTGTTAGGGGTTTGGGTTAGGCGCTGAAGAAATGAAAGGTTCACGTAGCAAAAGACACAGCCAGTGGCCGACGTATAATGCCCGTTCTTCAGCTTCCATCTCTGGACGCTTGGTTTCTAGCTCCTGTTCCAACTTCCCCGGTTCCATACACTCGAATCAAACGAAAAAGCTAAAGGGTCCTCCTTCGAGCTCTTAGGGCCGATTCTTGCCCTCTCTTTACTCGCCGGGTCTGAAACAGACTCCTCACCGAGACAGAATTTTGGGAAGTCACCCCGAGATGAGCTGCTCCAGGAAAAAGAGTGAAGCAGCCAGATCAGGCCTTTGCAAATGGTGGTGAGGCCAGTGAGGCTGTTCGCGGTCCCCAGTCCCCAGCAGGAACGCAGGCGCCCCTCCGCTCTCGTCGCTTCCTTGGGCGGCCCCTGCGTCGCTTGCCGAGATTGTGACGGTTCCCCCGACGGGAGGGGCTTCGCCTGTCGCCTTTGTTGAGGGCGCTCAAACGCCTCGGGACAGCGACCATGATTGTTCGTCCAGACCCCGCGGCCGCCTCAAGGGAAAGTGTGGCCGGCGGGGGGGACATGTCGGTCTCGGATCCTCGCGCTCAGTGGGTGCGTAGGAGCCGGCGGGCCCCGACCCAGGGGTTCAACAAGCACCCGCTACAGGGCAGCGCAAAGCCAGGCCGTCGAGTCCGCGTCCCCTACTACCCCGCCGCTTCGCACCCAACCAGGTCGGGTTCAGGGCGAGCAGCCCAGCCCTCACTTCACTTCCGCTGTCTTCGCCAAGGCGTGCGAACGCGCGTGCGCGCGCGCGCCTCTTGCAGCGGAAGTAGTAGCGACAAAGCTCAATCCGCGGCGGGCCCGGGAGTGGGGGGCGCGCCGGGGCGGCCGGCGGCGGGGAGGGGCGAAGTGCAGGAGGCGAAGAAGGGAGCTGACGACCGCGGCTCTGGGCAGAGCGTGACGGGCCCCTTAGCCTCCTCTCCTTTTCCCTCCCCGCCCGACCGCCCTCCCTCACGGTTCTTCACGCCGCGAGCAGGCAGCTGCCTTGCGCCGCCGCCCCGCGAGCCGCTCTTCACCCGAGGCGAGCGGGGCGCTCCCACGAGCCCCGCGGGTGAGTCCCCGCAGCCTGAAGGAGGGGACCGAGACTTTGGGGAGCACCAGGTTTATTTCCTACCCACCTCCATTAACAGAAACTTCCAGATCCAGAGGGAAGGAGGCGTCCGGGCATGCACTGGCTGGGGGGCGTCTCTAGGGCGCCGCCCCGCGGGAGTGAGCTGGGGGCGCTCGGGCGGCCGGAGGGGCGTCCGCAGGACCTGGGGGCTCCCGAGGTGACGGCGGGGCGGGGGCTCTTTCTCCTTTCCTTCCCTCTGTCCAGCGCCGCTTGTCCTGGTTTTTCTTGCAGATGCTGCTGCTGGGGGTGGTGGGAGCAGCCGTGGGATGCGTGGCCGGGAGCGGGGGTGACAGCCTGGTATTCCGGGGGCTTCTCTTCCTTGTCCTCTCGTCTCTATTTCCAGTGTGGCCGTGGCTGACGTTAAAGACTTTGTAGCCATCAACCCAAGTGCAGTTTCGATGGAAAATGAAGGTAAAGGCCCCTAGTAAACGGGTTGCAACGCGGAGTTGAGGGTGTGGTGGTTTTGCTTTTAAGTTATCTTTTCTTTTTCCATCTTTTTTATTTTCGTTATTTTATCTTTATTTGCCTATGAAGTGCCCAAGAATTTGCCTTCTTTGGGTATCTACCATTTATTTTGGTACCATGGAGCATTTCGGGGGTTAAGGTTTTGTGGGTGACTGAGCTTAACTTGTCTTTGCTGAGAAATTAATGCTTTCTTTAGCTTAGGAAATGGAAGGGAGTTTTCTTTTAGGATAGCATATATGGTTTGTTTAAATTGGTATTTGAAAGGAATCACCCGAGGGGAGGTGGGAATGGGGGAAGGGGGGATAAGGGGATGGACTGCGTCTCTATAGTCGCATATCTAGCTTTGCTATGATATGTGACTGGATTCAGTTACTAGAAAGAAAACGGCTTTTCATGATCTCCAGCTTTGGGGAAAAAACAAGAATTCTCTCTCTCTCACACACACAGACACACTCATAACCAACCCTGAATTTAATGAAATATTATGAGGTGATTTCCTTTCTTAAAGTTCCACCCTATTTCAAAACACAATTTAAGAGGTTGACAGTGGAACCTGTTTGTCCACTGTACACTCTGGACACGTTAGGTTATCATTTATATGTTTCTTGATTCTTTTGGTCTAATTAAATTATTTACTGCTTTTCATACACAGCACTGGTTATTTTTTAAGAAGTTGAACAACCCTGAATAAATGATAGTTTCTCCCTGAAACAATCACAGTTATTCTTCTTTGGATTGACTTCTGACTTGTGTATGATAATTTTTTTTTTCTTTTTTATCGCGGGTCTGCAAGATGCTGTAAAATATACTTAACCAATTAGAATTTTTCATCTTGTTTCGGTTTTTTTAAAATCTGTAGTATAAAGGAGCGGCAGTTGAGGTGGCTAACTGCTTTCTAATTTGTTTTTCTGTTGCTGAGAATGTAGTCTTGATTGTCCTAAGTAGGACTAGTAATTTTAAAATAGATGTTTCTTATAGACGCAGTAATCTGTTTTGCTATCTCAGACCCCTCGGGATGTGTAGGAAATAGGAGTGACGCGATTATATTGCCCAGTTTTACGCTGGGTGGATAATCGGTGGAAGACATTTTCTGAAATACTAAAGTGTGTAACTGCAGAGGAGTGAAAAACTGTCTAATTGGTTCTTTAGAAACAGCATTTGAAAGCAATAATGTTTTTGTCTGCTGGTATAGAAAATCACTTTTCTGAGGATTTTTCCCTCTTTGTCTTTTAGGTTTAAGAAAGGCTCTGCACAAAAGAGACAAAGAATATTTAATGCATTCATATACCTGTTTCTTGGTAGCTGTATTTTAAGTAGCATCTAAAACGTAATGCACATTTGTGAGCTTCTGCTTTTGTAATGTTACCAGATTTAAGAGAGTAGCCTAAAGGTGGATTCTTAGCTTTAGTTTTTGTTTCTTGATTTCTTAGGAAGACGAACATGACTAATAAGGCTGACACTCATGTTATCTACTGAGTGGAAGGGGGTTGGTTATGACATAGGAGCGTGGTGCATGCTTGTGTTTGATTGTTCCTCTGTATTTTATGGCCAGATGTTTAGCCTCGTAGTGGAAGATCATACATTTCTTAAAAATTTATGAGGTATTCTGCCTCATTATTTTTGGTCATTTATGTCAGTTTCTCATCCTATAACATGTCTTCCCCTTTTCATATTTAAACACATTTAAAGAATTTATATACAGCCTAGAAATTTTCAAAAGATGACCATCTTAAAATACATAGATGGATACTGTTTTCTTTTGTAGTATCTTTCTTTGACAAGGTGTAGCACTAACAGCTTGGAGAGGTGAAACAAAAATGGATTCAGTTCGTGCCTTAACTATTTATAAGCTGGGTGAATTCAGGAAAATTACTTCACCTCTCTGAGCCTCCATTTCCTCATCAATAAATTAGGATTGCTACTATGTATTTGGAGCCCTGGTGGCGCAGCAGTTAAGAGCTTGGCTGCTAACTGAAAGGTCCAGAGTTTGAATCCACCAGCTCCTCCTTGGAAACCCTGTGGAGCAGTTCTGCTCTGACCTATAGGGTCACTATGAGTTGGAATGGACTAGATGTCAATGGGTTTGGTTTTGTTTTTGGAATACTATTTAGGAGCCCTGGTTGTGTAGTGGCTAAGAGCTCAGCTGCAAACCAAAAGGCCAGCAGTTCAAATCCACCAACTGCTCCTTGGAAACCCTATGGGGCAGTTCTGCTCTGTCCTGTAGGGTTGCTGTGAGTCAGAATTGACTGGATGGCACTTAACTACAGTAACAGTTTAGCTCACGGAGTTGAGAGGATTAAATGAAAGTTCTATTGGGGGTAGGAAAGGTAGAGTTTAAGAGCATGGGCTGTGGAGCCAGGCAACCTGATTTGAATGCTATATCCCTACCTATCATTATTTGGCCATGTACAAATTAAATCTTTTTGTGCTTCAGTTTCTTCTTCTGTAAAATAAGGATAATGATAGAGGCTACCTTATAAGATTGTTGTAAGCATTTGGTAACAGTAACTGGCATGTAGTAAGTGCTCAATAAATGTTAATTGTTAAATAGCCTAGCCCAGTGTTAGTGCAAAATAATATGCCAACTGGCATTAATATTGTTATGATGGTTGAGTATTGGAAGGGGGAACAGTAGTGGCCAAAATGCTCTCTATGAAGTTGCCATCATTAGTAGGAGATGGGGTGAAGTTAAGTAGGGAATTTTCTGCAGTCTTAGAGCTTCAAGCTCACAGTGAAAGTTATGGCTCAGCCAAGAAGCTAGGCTGCTACTGTGGAAAGAGACGCGCTTGGATTTTAATCCGGATAGATAATTTTCTCCTTTCCTAAAAACCTGACAAGTTACTATGTTTCTAAGGTTTCTTATCTTTCCTCATCTGTAAATAGGCCCTCTTAGAGGGCTGATGTGAGGAATAAATGAAGCCTGGTATGCAAAGTGCCTAGAACAGTGGTTGGCACACAGTGGGCATGCAAGTGATTGATAGTGGCTCCTCAGAGGATCAGCATGAGGGTTCTTAGGCCTTTCCAGACCTAAGAGGTAGTGTGCCAGGTTTATAATGGTTGTTGGAGGAGGGAATGGCTTCACTTATGTGGTTCCCTTCAGCAACGGTGGTATGTCTTTGGCACTTAAATCTTGATTCTTTTCAACCCTTTTTCCAGGGCTCACTTAAACTTTCTCAGCAAAGCCTAACCAGTATTCAGCTTTTGCCGCCTGAATGGTTCATGAGTACTTTTGCCAGTCACTAGGAGCATTTGAAGTGTCAAATTCCTGGAATTTCAGGAACCGGTCCTAGACATCCATTTGTGGGTTAGAATTTTATACAGATCCTCTAGAACTCCTTTTTCCTTGTTTATCAAGAATCCAAACAAATACCACTTAGGAATCCGTGATGCACACAAGTAAATGGCTCTTTTCCGATTTTTTTTTAAAAAAATTGTGTGTTTAAAAGGATGGCTTACTAGAAGAGATGTTTAGGTATTTATCTCTAGATGGAGAATTTTGGAAATAGTTTATCCTTCTCAGTAATGGATATATTCTTTGGAATAAATTTGGCCTTTCCCATAGGAAAAACTGTAAATTTAATGCACATGAATTTAAAAAAAAAAAAAATATAATGACTAGAAATATAATAATAATCAGGATTTCAGGACATGCTTAATTTAAGATTGTAGGTAGAGATAATGTAGTTGTGGTTGTTAGATACCGTCAAGTTAATTTGAACTCATAGCAACCCTATAAACAACAGAACGAAACACTGCCCAGTCCCGCATCATCCTCACAATAGTTGCTATGTTTGAGCTCATTGTTGCAGCCACTGTGTCATTCCATCTTGTTGAGGATCTTCCTTTTTTTCACTGACACTTTACCAAGTATGATGTCTTTCTTCAGGGACTGGTCCCTCCTGGTAACGTGCCCAAAGTACATGAGACAAAGTTGGGCCATCCTTGCTTTAAAGGAGTGTTTTGGCTGTACTTCTTCCAAGACAAATTTGTTCATTCTTCTGGCAGTCTGTGGTATATTCAGTACTCTTGGCCAACACCGTAATTCGAAGGCGTCAGTCCTTCTTCGGTCCTGTTTATTCATCGTCTGGCTTTTGCATGCATATGAGGTGAATGAAAACACCATGGCTTGAGTCAGGCACACCATAGTCCTCAAGATGACATCTTTGCTTTTTAACACTTCAAAGAGGTCTTTTGCAGCAGATTTGCCCAATGAAATACGTTGTTTGATTTCTTGACCTCTGCTCCATGGGTGTTGACTGTGGATCCAAGTAAAATGAAACCCTTGACAACTTCAGTATTTTCACTGTTTATAATGATGTTGCTTATTGGTCCAGTTGTGAGGATTTTTATTTTCTTTATGTTAAGGTATTATCCATTCTGAAGGCTATAGTCTTTGATCTTCATCAGTAGGTGCTTCAATTCCTCTTCACTTTCAGCAAGCAAGATTGTGTCATCTGCATATCACAGGTTGTTAATGAGTCTTTCTCCAATCCTGATGCCCCATTCTTCTTCATATAGTCCAGCTTCTTGGATTATTTACTCAGAATACAGATTGAATAAGTATGGTGAAAGGATGCAACCCTGACCAACCAAGCAGTATCATCTTGTTCTTTTCTAACGACTGCCTCTTGGTCTATGTACAGGTCCCGCATAAGCACAATTAAGTATTCTGGAATTCCCATTCTTCACAATGTTATCCATAATTTGTTATGATCCGCGCAGTCTAATGCCATTTTATAGTCAGTAAAACACAGGTAAACATCTTTCTGTATTCTCTGCTTTCAGCCAAGATCCTTCTGACATCAGCAATGATATCCCTCATTCCATGTCCTCTTCACAATCTGGCTTGAATTTCTGGCAGTTCCCTGTCAGTGTACTGCTGCAACAATATTTGAATGATCTTCAGCAAAATATTACTTTTGTGTGATATTAATGATACTGTTCAGTGATTTCCTCATTCAGTTGGATCACCTTTCTTTGGAATGGGCACAGATATGGCTGTCTTCCATTAGGTTGGCCAGGTAGCTGTCTTCCAGATTTCTTGGCATAGATGAGTGGGCACTTCCTGCGTTTCATCTGTTGAAACATCTCAAATTGGTATTCCGTCAATTCTTGGAGTCTTGCTTTTCACTAGTGCCTTCACTGCAGCTTGGACTTTACTTCATTGCCATCAGTTCTTGATAATATGATACCTTCTGAAATGGTTGACCAATTGTTTTTGGTACCGTACCTGTTGCTGTTGAGTCGATTCCGACTCATAGCAACCCTGTAGGATAGAGTAAAACTGCCCCATAGGGTTTCCAAGGAGCAGCTGGTGGATTTGAACTGCCGACCTTTTGGTTTGCAGCTGAGCTCTTATACCCACTGAGCCCTGGTATTCCTTCCATTTTCTTTTGATGCTTCCTGTGTTGTTCAATGTTTTGCCTATAAACCCACTTCTGTGAAGTTGATTCCCACTCATAACGACCCTATTTTGCCTATAGAATCCTTCAGCATTGCAGCTTGAGGCTTGAGTTTTTCTTTGATCTTTTAGCTTGAGAAATGCCTAGCATGTTCTTCCCTTTTGGTTTTCTATCTCCAGATCTTTGCACATTATAATACTTTACTTTGTCTTCCCAAGCTGCCCTTTGAAATCTTCTGTTCAGCTCTTTTACTTCATCATTTCTTCTTTTGCTTTAGCTACTCTGCGTTCAAGAGCAAGTTTCAGAGTCTTCCTTACATCCATTTTGGTCTTTCTTCCCTGTCTTTTTAATGACCTCTTGCTTTTTTCATGTATGATGTCCTTGATGTCGTTCCACAACTCGTCTGGTCTTCAGTCATTAATGTTCAATGCATCAAATCTACTCTTGAGAAGGTCTCTAAGTTCAGGTGGGATATATACTCAAGATCATACTTTGGCTCTCATGGACTTGTTTTAATTTTCTTCAGCTTCAACTTTAACTTGCATATGAGCAATTGATAGTCTGTTTTACAGTTGGCCCCTGGCCTTGGTCTGGTTGATGATATGGAGCTTCTGCAACATCTCTTTCCACATATATAGTTGATTTGATTCCTGTGTATTCCATCCGGCGAGGTTTGTGTGTGTAGATGTTGTTTATGTTGTTGAGAAAAGGTATTTCCAGTGAATAGGTTGTTGGTCTTGCAAAATTCTATCGTGATCTCTGGTGTCATTCCTATCACCAAGGCCACATTTTCTATCTACTGATCCTTATTCTTTGTTTCCAACTTTCTCATTCCAATCACCAGTAATTATCCATGCATCTTGATTGCATGTTTAATCAATTTCAGACTGCAGAAGTTGGTTAAAATCTTTAGTTTCTTCGTGTTAGACATTAGTCGTTGGTGCGTAAGTTTGAATGATAATAGTATTAAGTGGTCTTCCTTGTAGGCGTATGGATATTATTCTGTCACTGACAGCATTGTACTTCAGGATAGATCTTGAAATGTTCTTTTTGAGGATGAATGCAACACCATTCTTCAATTTGTCATTTCCAGGAGAGAAGACTATATGATTGTCCTATTCAGAATGGCCAGTACCAGTCCATTTCAGCCCACTATGCCTAGGATATCAATATTTATGCATTCCATTTCATTTTTGATGATTTCCAATTTTCCTGGTTCATACTTCATACATTCCACATTCCAATTATTAATGGATGTTTGCAACTGTTCTCATTTTGAGTCGTGCTACTTACACGTATGTCATTTTGTTGTACTGTGGGGGCTTGCATGTTGCTGTGATGCTGTGCTGGAAGCTGTGCCACCAGTATTCAAGTACTAGCAGGGTCACCCATCATGGACAGGTTTCAGCTGAGCATCGAGACTTAAGACAGAGTAGGAGGAAGGACCTGGTGGTCTACTTCTGAAAAAAACTAGCCAGTGAAAACCTTATGAATAACAAGAAGGAACAAATCTGTCTTGGAAGAAGTACAGCTAGAACGCTCATTAGAAGCGAGGATGATGAGACTTCATCTCACATACCTAGGACATATTATCAGGAGGGACCAGTCCCTAGAGAAGGACATCATGCTTGGTAAAGTGAGGGTCAGTGAAAAAGAGGAAGACCCTTGACGAGATGGACTGACACAGTGGCTACAACAGTGGGCTCAAGCCTAACAGTGATTGTGAGGATGGTGCAGAACTGGGCAGTGTTTTGTTCCATTGTACATATGGTCGCCTTGCATCAGAACTGGCCCGATGGCACCTGACAACAACAACAACATCAGCAAATGAAGATCCCGAAAGCTTCCATCCATGTCATTAAGGTTGATTCTACTTTGAGGAGTGATTCTATTATAGGCCTAGAAAATAAATCCTCTGATCTCTTTGAATAGCATTTAAAACTGATATTATTTCTACTTATACATTACTTTTAAAAATAATTTATTTCAAGTAGAAATTGTTAGTCACCTTGGAATGACTGTAGAAAAGATTATGTTAGGATAGTTTGAGGAACTATAAGGAAAAAGGGAAGAAAAACCTTAATTGTATTTCTTTGACTGGAAATAGGCAGCAGTTGCCATTAAGTGAACTCATGGTGACCCCATATGTGAAACAGGAAAGCAGATTATAAAAATACTTTATTTTCTGAGGTGCGGAAAATGTAATTTGTGTGCAGTCTTGTTAGTAAAATAATATTCTTAACTAGTACTGCTGGACAAGAATTGAAACTAAAAGAGATAATGTATGTGACACCATTTTACAAATTATAATTTAAGCCAGAGGCAGGATGCTGCAGAGATTATTTGTAAGGAATAGCCCTCTGACAGTTGAATCCTAAATACTTGATTTGTCTTAATGTTTTTATCATTTATTTAATGTAAGCAGAATTCCACTCTGTTAGCTGAAGCATTATGAAACAAAGATGTCTCCTCGGGAACACCCCTTGGGGCGCAAGGTTGTTTTTCTTTTGAGATCTCGATTAGCCATAATTCGCTTTACAAGGTTAAATTTTGTTTTCAAAGTGGAAAGAACACCATGGCTTTTAAAAAAATTTTTTTTAAATTGTACTTTAGATGAAGGTTTATAGAACAAATAGTTTCTCATTAAACAGTCAATACACATATTGTTTTATGACATTGGTTAACAACCCCACGACATGAACACTCCCGTCTCAACCTTGGAGGACCTTTTTTGGGGTGAAAATATACACAGCAAAAGTTACACCATTTCAAAAGTTTTTACATGTACAATTTAGTGACATTGATTACATTCTTCTAGTTGTGCTGCTATTCTCACTATCCTTTTCCAAATTATTCTATCACATTATCTTCAACAGACTGACCCCTAGGCTTCCCATCAAACCTTTTGAGTTGCTGTTGTCAGTTTGATCTCACGTAGATAATTTTTTTTTTTTTATATACCTTAGATGAAGGTTTACAGAACAAGTAGTTTCTCATTAAACAGTTAGTACACATACTGCCTTATGACAATGGTTAACAACCCCACCACATGTCAACACTGTTCCTTCTCAGCCTTGGGTTCCCTATCACCAGCTTTCCTGTCCCCTCCTGCCTTCTAGTCCTTGTCCCTGGACTGTTGTGCCCCATTAGTCCCGTTTTGCTTTATGGGGCTGTCCAATCCCTGGCTGAGTGGTGAACTTCAGGAGTGACTTCACCACTGAGCTAAAAAGGTGTCCAGGGGCCATACTCTCAGGGTTTCTTCAGTCTCTGTCAGGCGAGTAAGTCTGGTCTTTTTTTGTGAGTTAGAATTCTGTTCTACATCCTTCTCCAGCTCTGTCCAGGACCCTCTGTTGTGTTCCTGGTCAGAGCAGTCAGTGGTCGTAGCTGGGCACCCTCTAGCTGTACTGGACTCAGTCTGGTGGAGGCCTTGTAAGCTGTGGTCCATTAGTCCTTTGGTCTGATCTTTTCCTTGTATCCTGTTCTCTTCTCCCTTGCTCCTGAAGGGCTGAGACCAGTGGAGTATCTTAGATGGC
>NW_004444020.1:631087-647791 GCF_000243295.1 Trichechus manatus latirostris
TGGTATTTCTATTTCTAGCTTTCTAAGGAAGCACCATATCATTTTCGAAAATGGTTATATCATTTTGCATTCCCACCAGCAGTGCGTGAGAGTTCCCATCTCCCTGCAGCTTCTCCAACATTTGTTATTTCCAGAGAAAACCATGGCTTTATGGTAAAATTAGTAGGAGTGAATTTTAAATTATACTGTTGTTACATATGACACCTCTTAAAGATTAGTTTAAAAGGTCTCCCCACATTTACTCTGTTAAAAGACACTTTATTTTCGTAGTAGTGTTAGGCATGTAGTTGTGACACTAAACGAGCCCTGGTGGCACAGTGGTTAAACTCTTGGCTGCTAACTGAAAGATCGGCAGTTTGAACCCACCAGCCACTGTGTGAGAGAAAGATGTGGTAGTCTGCTTCCATAAAGATTACAGCCTTGGAAACTCTATGGGGCCGTTTCACTCTGTCCTACAGGGTTGCTATAAGTCAGAATCAACTAGAAGGCAGTGGGTTTGGTTTGGTATTGGGTGTGACGTTAAAGTAAAAACTGGTTAGGTCAGCTCTGAGGTTAATGCTATCGTTTTATTTGTTGTTAGTTGCTGCCTAGTCAACTCTGACTCATGGAGACCCCGTGTACAACAGAATTAAAAGTTGCTCAGTCTTGTGCCATCTTCACGATCATTGCTATGTCATTGTTCAAGCCATTGTGTATTTTGCATGCTTCCATCCTAGGGGGCTCATCTTCCAGTACTATATCGGACTGTATTCTCTTGTGACCCTTAGGGTTTTCATTGGTTGATTTTCGGAAGTAGATGAACAGACCCTTCTTCTAGTCTGTCTTGGTCTGGAAGCTCTACTGAAACCTGTCCACCGTGGTAGACCCTGCTGATATTTGAATAGCCTCCAGCATCATAGCAACACGCAAGTCACTACAGTAACAAACTGACAGACCAGGGTGGTGGATCATTTTATATAGGAAAAGATTTCTCGGGGGAAAAAACATGTCAGGCTAAAGATCCATTTCCTCTTGAGCTTGCATGCATTTGTTAATATATTCTTCCATATTCAAGGTTTTAAGTTGCTTTTGACAAAGTTATAAATCTTAGAATTACAAGAAAATTACTTAAATTGTGTTGAATTAGTTTAGCTTAGGCTAAGTTGTGATACATTTGGAAAACGTTGGAATGAAAATGTTACTGTCATAGGTTATAGACAGAGATGGACAGTAGTAGTATTACCTTAAGATGGCTTTAAATGAGCATCTAATTCAATTTCAATATCTGTTTTTTCTTTCTGCTTATAGGTATCAAGAGAATGTGCATTGAAAATATTTAATATACTTGTTAATTATAATTGCTTCCTTAAGTAAATTCTTTGGCTTGACTTTTAGTCATTTCATAAAAGTGATGACCCAAACTTGTGTCCCACAGGAGGAAATGCATCAATTTAGCATGACATACTCTTTTTTTTTTTTAATTTTACTGTGGTAAAATATATATAACATAAATTTTGCTGTTTTAATCATTTTTAAGTGTACAATTCAGCGACATTAATTACATTCACCATGTTGTGCAACCATCACCACTGTTTCCTAAACTTCATCCTGAAGGCTGTAGTCTTTGATCTTCATCAGTAGGTGCTTCAAGTCCTCTTCACTTTCAGCAAGCAAAAATTGTGTCATCTACATAACGCAGGATGTTAATGAGTCTTCCTCCAATCCTGATGCCATGTTAGGCTGTGAATTTCAGAGACTGGGTTTAAAATTACCTTGAAGTTAAAAGGATAAAGCTTTTATTTCCTAAGGGCCATTAATACAATGAAGTTCATTCTGTGCCTAAGGGAGAGAGCAACTTTAAAACACATCCTGGATTTCTTCTCATCTTAAGTCATTGCCTTCATTTGTAATATGCTGCAATTTAGCCTTTTGGAGCTGTAGTTTTATTCATTATATATTTATATACATATACACATATATGTACATATATATGCATGAATGCTTTGTATGCACTTATTTCACTAGATTTTGTTTGGCCATCTGTTTTAGAGTTTCCTTAGTGGCATGTTTGCTTTACCTGCTTTCATCTGGGTTTATACACTGGCAGGGGCAGAAATGTGTGGTTCACACTTTCTTCAGGAGTCTTAACTCACTTGATCTGTTGAGTGTCAGTTCTGTATTCCATGGAGCAGGCAAAAGCGGTTCATTGCATGAGTGCCAGAAATAGCACATGGGCCACTTTTTAATGGCATACCAACTAATCTGTGCTATGTGCTTTTCTTAATGCTTGTCAGGGCTGCTGTTTATTGAGAGTTAACATCTGGCTTGTGAAATTAGGTCTGTGATCATATGGGAAATTCCAGGTTCCTTCCCCACCCCCAGAAAAAGAGGATGTAGTCTTTGCTGACCACTCTTTGGAGTCTGCCAGCCCCCTACCCTAGGGGTTGGTAGTTCAGTTATGATATCTTGATGTATACCCTTAATTCATTTGAGGGACCAAGAGAGATTAGTTCCTTCTGATTTCTTCCAAAATTGTGTCTATAATAAGAGTGGTGGGAATGGAGAGTAGGCATGGATGAAAGAGACGTTTTGCGGGAAAAAATCAGCAGGACTTGAGGAGGAGTGACTAGGTACAGGGAATGAAGGGGAAGATTGAGTCAGAGACAACTATAAGCTGCCAAGCCTTGATGAGTAGTGGTGAGTGGAGCTGCCACTAACTGAATGGAGGAGTGAGCTGACGTGGGGCCTGGCAAAGGGGAGCATGTTGAAGGTCATGGTGTGTGTGTCATAGGGCTGTGTATGGAGAGAGGTTTTAAATTGAACACCAGTTGGGCTGAAAGACCAGGGTTCAAAGTGTGCTCCTGAGGGTAGAGACCTTGTCCCTTATTCACCTTAAATGGAGTCTGGCATGTAGCTATTGTCGATTGAACGAAAATTCTGGCTTCGTCCCTCTAACTCCGGTGGTTCTCAGCTAGAGCGGATTTTGATTTTGCCCCCTCAGTGAACATTTGGCAATGTCTGGAGACATTTTGGGTAGTCACAACTGGAGGATGGTACTGGCATCTAGTGGGTGGAGGCCAGGGATGCTGCTAGATATTCTACAATGCACAGGACAGCCCACCCCCCCACAACAATTATCGTGGCCCAAAGGTCAGTGGTGCTGAGATTGAGAAACTATTCTAACCAAAGGCAAGGGAGTGAACTCCTTTAAGACTTGATTTCCTCACTTGTAAAGGAATGATTGTGATTCTACCTCAGAGTTGTTAAGATTAAATAGGGCGAGGTGTGTATATGTGCCTGGCAGGAGGGAGCTGCTCAGCAAATGCTAATTTTCCTTCCCTTGGTTGATGAATAGATTTGGGAAAATTAATTTTGGTCACTGGTCTCTTAATTTCTAATTTTATGGCTTCACATATTTTTGTGAGAAATGAATGGATGCCTAGAAAACCTGTAGTAGCTCTTATAATCGGGTAATGCTTTTCTCATGATTTTATCAAATCATGATTTTGACACTGCTTTGATTTGGAGTTTGAATATTTCATGATTTGTAACTAGCAGTAGCCAGAAATGTTGAAATCTGAATTAAAAGTTTTACCCATTAATCAGTGAGGATAAACCCTTAATTTTACTTTTTAACCTGTAAATATAAGTACTGTCTACCATTTTTGGAGCCCTAGCGGCGCAGTGGTTAAGAGCTATGGCTGCTAACCAAAAGGTCG
This sequence comes from Trichechus manatus latirostris, assembly GCF_000243295.1. Taxonomy (NCBI): domain Eukaryota; kingdom Metazoa; phylum Chordata; class Mammalia; order Sirenia; family Trichechidae; genus Trichechus; species Trichechus manatus. Next base: position 634,786 of record NW_004444020.1, read on the forward strand.
GCAGTTCGAATCTACCAGCTGCTCTTTGGAAACCTTATGAGGCAGTTCTACTCTGTCCTGTACGGTTGCTATGAGTCGGAATCGACTCGACACCAATGGGTTTGATTTGGTTTATGTGCCTTTTCAGGACTTTTATGGTTCTTTGAAAGCAATTTTACTGTTTGAAATCAAGACCAAAGTGTTCTGAGTTACTTGTTTTGGAAATTACCACACCTTCTGTGTCTCTGATACCCTTTCCGTTTTTATCCATTTACAAAATTCCAGCCGACAATCTCTCTGAAGTCAGAACTCTTCCTCAGATTTATTAGGATCTTCATCAAATAGCTTTCTTTTGCTTGTAAAGTACTTTTTTTCTCTTTTGTAAGGTATGAACGTTACCACTAACTCCTTCACTTATACTAGGGGCAGGACACATGTGTTTTCAGTTCTAATCCCATGCTCTTGGAGATGCATTCCAATCATTGCCTTCCTGTGTTTAAGGCCTGCTTGCATGTGCATAGTTGGGTGGCATTCTCATTTTCAGGGAGCCACTGGAAGTCTTTTTGGGTTCTTTCCTTTTAGGAAATTGATTCAGTCACACTATACCTTAATTTCCCCATCTGTAACATAGGCTTAATAGGTAAAGGTACTTATGTTTAGTAAACTACTTATTAGACATTTACTAAATGTATTTTTTATTAATGGTAGGTGAAGTTTAGAAATAACATTCGTCTGTTTTTCAGCTTAAATGAATTATTTAAACCTATCATTCATTAAGTATATGATATTAAATTGTATCTGACAATAAGCTGCTTTCAAGGGCTTGCATGGCTCCCCTTTGTACCTGTAGTCATTTAGGTCAGTAAGCACAGGGTGCAATAGATGGTCATGTCTTTGATTTCATTTCATAAGGGTTTGATTGGCCGTGTCCTGTGAAACAGGCCCACCAGTTAACTGCTTGAATGCCGTAGGTCATGGAGGAACTTGGAAAGGTATGAAGGAATCTACCATTTGTCACTACAGTAGAGTGCCTGGACCAGTGGTATAGACTTCAAGGAAAGGGATCTCTAACACAGGAAGAATCAGTCTTTCTTTTTTAAAACTTACTTCTTTTCCTTCTTTGCTGTGATACTGTTTTTTTTGTTGTGTGCTGTTGAATCGATTCCAATTCATAGCGACCCTATAGGACAGAGTAGTACTGCCCCCACAGGGCTTCCAAGGCTGTAAATCTTTACAAAAGAAGACTGCCACATCTTTCTCCCACAGAGCAGCTGGTGAGTTTGAACCACTAACCTTTGGGTTAGCAGCCAAGCGCTTAACTGTTGTACCACCAGGGCTCCTTGTCTTATGACTAGTGATGTTAAATGTAATCACTTGGCAAAGATGGTGCCTGCCAGGTTGCTTCACTGTAAAGTTACTGTTTTTCCTTTGTAAGTAATGTTGTACTTTGAAACCATGCAGATACGCTGTTTATCGTACTTTCATGGGGCAATGTTAGCATCTATTAGTGGTTCTTGCAGCAATTGCTACTGTGGTGTTTGTCTATCGGTGATTTTCTATTTCCCTCATTCCTTCTATATTTATTAATTAGAATTCTACTGTTGGGAAGAATTCATTTATTATCCAATTATTTATTTATATCAGCATTGATTTGTGGATATTTATTTTACTGTGTGAGTTATAATCTCATTATTTTATTGCTCAAATTGTTCCAGCTTTGGTTATTGAGAGCGCTTTCAAGTTTGACTGATTTACTTTTTGGCACCACAAGATGTTCCATGTGCATCTTATATTTTTCCTGCCAGCCCCAGCCATGGAGTCAATCATTTTTCCAAAGGAGCTGGGTTTGTTTTATTGGAGAAGGGTATTTAAGAACCAAGCTCTGGGTGCCAGGTGTGTTCAGTACTACTGGGGTGTCATTACTTCTGAGTCCTTTCAGTAGATAGAACTAGCAAATGTATGTATAGTAATACCCCAACACACATTTTTTTATTTCCTTATCCATCTATATACGTATATCTATATAGATGGTTAGATAAGGAAATAAAAAATTTTATATATATAGTTATATATACATACACGTTTTATGTATATTGTGTGTGTATATATGTACACACACACAGACATTAAAAACCATGAGTTTTATTCTAGCCTTTTTCCTTTGTTACTTTTCTTCTCTACAGGTGAGAAACCTTGTTCCGATTCACAAGATGTTTACTTATTTGTTCAACCCTAGTACACATCATAGTAGTTTTCAGAATAGCTAACTCATTCCCCAGTGAGAAATAAATTTTTAAGCTAGAGTACAATAATTGTCTTTAGCTATGTAGTATATAGTCAGAGTTCTGTTTTCCAAAGTTACGTATATTAGTTCTTTTCTTCCCCTACTCCTTTCTGTATCGTAATGTTATTCATTTATAATGTAATTAGGTTCATTTATTACTGTTTGTATTATATTTTAGATTCTTCCTACAACCTGATTTTAATTAAATCTTTTTGAAGTAAATGGTGACTATATCTATCCTCCATTTACCTGAACGAAGATCTGGTCTTAAAAGGACTGGAATTGCTTAAAGTTAGGTACAGTTGTAATTGCTTTGCCTGATAGCAGTTAACTTGAAAGAAGGGGCTGTGCTCTCAGCATTCTCTCAGGATTTATGGCTTGGTTTCTTATTTATGCTTCTCACGTCTACATTTTCTGCACTTGGGGTAACTATAAATGCTTGGAATCAGCCACCCCTTCCTCCAACTAGATTTTCTTTTTCTTTATTCTGGATGCATAGTTTTAGATCCAAAGTACCTATAGGCTGAAGGCTAATTCTCTTATTGCTGGGTTTAACCATGAGTTAAATGATTTTGCAGATTCTATCCTTTACTTTTTTTTCTTTGGAAATATAATTCACATACCATAAAATTCACCATTTTAAAGTGTGCAGTTTAATGGTTTTTAGGATACTGACAAGGTTCTGCACTGATCACCACTATCTAATTCCAGAAATTTTCATCACTCCAGAATGAAATCCCAGGCCCATTAGCAGTCACCCCAGCCCCTGGCAACTACTGATCTGCTTACTGTCTTTATGGATTTTCCTACTCTAGACATTTTATATAAATGGAATCATACAATATGTGACTTTGTGTCTGTCTGCTTTCACTTTAGCATAATGTTTTTGTCAGACGTGTTGTAGCATGTATCAATATTTCATTAGTTTTTGTTGTTGTTGGGGATGCTGAATAGTTTTCCATTGTGTGGATATACCACATTTTGTTTATTCTTCAGTTGATGGACTTTTGGGTTGTTTCTTGGCTATTATGCATAACAGTGCTGTGAGCATTTATGTACAAATTTTTGTGTGAATGTATGTTTTTGATTCTTTGAGTGTAGAACTAGGAGTGAAATTGCCAAGTCATATGGTAATTCTATGTTTAAGTTATTGAGGAACCACCACAGTGGCTGTACCATTTTACATTTCCACCAGCAACGTATGAGAGTTCTAGCTTCTCCACATCCTTTCCAACATTTTAGTTTTCTTTTTTTTTGATTATGGTCATTCTACTGAAGCACTGGTGGTTTAGTGGTAGAATTCTCACCTGCCATGCAGGGGGACCTGGGTTTGATTCCCTGCCAATGTACCTCATGTGCAGCCACCACCCACCTGTCAGTGGAAGCTTGTGTGTTGCTGTGATACTGAACAGGTTTCAGCAGAATTTCCAGACTTAAGACAGACTAGAAAGAAAGCCTGGCAATCTACTTCTGAAAATCAGCCACTGGAAGCCTATAGATCACAATTGTCCAATCCGCAACCAGTCATGGGGATGGCTCAGGAGCGAACAGTAGGACCAGGCAGCATTTCATTCTGTTGTACATGGGGTTTTCATGAGTTAGGGGCCAACTTGATGGCAGCTAACAGCAACATCGACTCATGATGATATCAAGTATCTTGTCCTATTGGCCATTGGTGTATCTTTTTGGAGAAATGCCTATTTAAGGCCTTTGCTTATTTTGTAATTTGGTTATTTGTTTTTTAATTGTTGAGTTGTAAGAATTTTATATACATTCTAGATTCTAGGCCCGTAGATACATGATTTGCAAATATTTCTCATTCAGTGGTTGTCTTTTCACTTAATAATGTGCTTTGACACACATAGTTTTTAATTTTGATGAAGTCCAGTTTATTGGTTTTTCTCTTTTGTTGTTTGTGCCTCCAGTGTCATATACAAAAAAACATTTTTGATTCAAAGTCATGAAGATTCATACCTGTGTTTTCTTTTAAAACTTATATTTTAGCTCTCACATTTAGGTTTTTGATTCATTTTGAGTTAAATTTGTCCAACCTCATTCTTTTGCGTGTATATCCATTTGGCCCAGCATCATTTGTTGAAAAGACTGTTATTTCCCTATTAAATTGCTTTGGCACCCTTGTCGAAAATTAATTGGCCATAAGTTTGAGCTTATTTCTGGAGCCTCAGTTCTATTCTGTTGGTTTACATGCCTATCTGACGCCAGTACCCCAGTACCACAGTATTGATTACTGTAGTTTTTGTTGTAAGTATGAGTTTTTCAACTCCATTCTTCCTTTTCAAGATTGTTTTGGCTGTTCTGGGTCCCTTGCATCTCCATATGAATTTTAGGATCATCTTGTCCATTTCTGTAAAAAAGGCAATTGGAATTTTCATAGGGATTGTATTGAGTTGTCCTTTACTTTTGAGAATGTGATATCCTTAAATAGGTGCAAACAAAATAATGTATTTTTGAGCGTTTGAGTATTACCTTTTTCTACATAACTGTACAAAATGGCTATAAAAGCTTGAATTAGTCTTATCTTAATCCTCCTTTTTTTGCCCTACTTTCCCAAGAATAACTTAGAGGTATAAATGGTGTAAGGACAGCTGGTGAAACTCTTAGGGAAAAAATGTAAAGCTGGAATGGGAAAGACTTCTTAAAAAACTAAGCATGCGATGAGACCCCAAAATCATAATGGAAAAAATTGAAATACTTCATTGTATAAAAAATTTAAAAAGAAACAAGCAAACAAACAAAAAGCCACAATTAAGTCAGTAGACAAACTGCAAATCAGTGATAGAAGTGCTTGAAATAAGTGACAAAGGGTTACTTAACTTCAGAAGGCTCTTTAAATCCGTAAGAAATACCAGTAATTTGTAGAGAAAAAGGTAAAAGGACATGAACAAGCAGTTTGCAGAAAAAGATACAGATGACCAAAAGATCCATGAAAAAATGCTCTACCTCTTATAAAGTAATCATTTTCCACTCAATAGATTGGCAAAGATAAAAAAGCATGATGATGCCTAGTTGTGGCTAGATTGCAAAGAAAATAGGAGCTTCTGTCTGTTGTTGGGTGCTCATTTGACACAACTCCTTTGGAGGGCAATTTAGTGGTTATTGTTGTTAGGTGCCATCGAGTCGGGTCCAAATTATAGTGACCCTATACGACAGAGTAGAACTGCCCCATGGGGTTTCCACGGAGCAACTGGTGGATTTGAACTGCCGACCTTTTTGTTAGCAGCTGAGCTCTTAACCACTACGCCACCAGGGCTCCAATTTAGCAAGAGCTACCAGAATAAAAAATACGTACACTTCCAGGAGTGTATCCTCTATCTGTACTTACACAAGCACACAAAGAGGTTTTGTTTAAGGATGTTCACTGCATCAGCGGTTATAATAGTGAAGGATGGGAACCATCCCAAATGTGTCATCAAGAGGACTAGTTAAATCGGGGTACTACTATATAATGTTCTGCAATCCATTAAGAAGAATGAAACAGATCAGTATGTGTGGTGAAATAGAACATCCAAGATGTACTGAGTGGAAAAAGCAAGTTGTATTTATTGTGTGGTTCCATTTGTAGTTAAAAACAAAAAACAAAAATTATATGCCTACATATATACAGAAACCATTAACAGAGGTTACTTCTTCTGAGCAGTATGATTGGGAATAAAGACTTGTTACATTAAACCCTTACATCACTTGGCTTTTTTTGAACATATGAGCAGCTTTTTATTTAAAAAAATCATTAAAAGTGACTTACTAGTATAATTAAAAAGTCTTTTAGGAATAAGATTTGTTTTTCTGTCAATTTGATTATATTTGTGTATGTAATCCCCGTTGATCTCCAGAGGAAAATGTATTTTTTTTGTGATTTGTATTCTCCTGAAAGTTGATTAGAGTTAACTCTTGTGTACAAATATTTTATAACATTTAGAACCTTCTGTTTTCATTCCTAAGCATCGTGAATGCATGAGAAAAATATAATTTATCTTTTTAAGAGTTGTGATTGCGCTAGTTTTTAATTCATCAAATTGAGGAATCTGTAAGTAGTGGTCTATACTGGAGTCTGGCAGTGCCACTGTTCTTTGTGGATCTGTGTTTTGGCACTTAAGGGTCAGTGTGGAAGGTAGCCATCTCACAGCATCTCCCTTAATAAACCAAAACCAAACCCATTGCCCTTGAGTTGAATCCCAACTCATAGTGGCCCTGTAGGACAGAGTAGAACAGCCCTATAGGGTTTCCAGGCTGTACTCTTTTATGGAAGCAGACTGTCACATCTTTCTCCCAAGGAGCGGCTGGTGGGTTCGAACTGCGGACCTTTTGGTTAGTAGACGAGCACTTAACCACTACGCCATCAGGACACCTTCAACAAATTCATTGCTAGGAACCTTAGTACCACAGGCAATAAGCAGGCAATGGGATCTCCCTGCATTTCGCCAGATCATTCCTGGAATCTTAAGGTTACAGGGGACCATCTTCCCACCTCATAAAAATCCCCAGTATTCTTTCCTGAAAAGCTTTTGGTCATTGGAAACTTTTATCTGTTGATGCTGGTTCTGTCCTTTAATCTAGGCAGGCTGTCATGTTTTGTATAATAGTTCTTAAAGTTTGAAGGTGCCTGTCATAGCCTTTATTCATTTAGAAACCTTTATTGAAATCCAGTTAATGGTTTGGCACTGCCCTTCATAATTCTTTTCTCCAGGCCAAATATTTCTGACTCCTTCCACCAGTCTTATTAAGACCTGTTTTTAGAAATGTCACCACGATGTGCCACACTGTGGAACAGACTCTAATGATACTATAAACTGAATAGAATCTTCAAGCCATGGTTGGATCAATGTAGAGTACTCTGGGCCCATTACCTCCCTTGGTCTAAAAACTGTGCTGCATGGAATGCAATTTAAGATGGTGCTTACCTTTTTTGCAGTAGGGTTTCACTGAGAATAATTTTTCAGATCCTTCAATGGTACGTGAGGTCAACGTTGTTGGATCTGTTGAGTCAGTTCCAATTCATAGTGACCCTGTGTACAACAGAACGAAACACTGCCCCTTGCTGCACTACCTCACAGTCGTTGCTGTGCTTGAGCCTATTGTTGTAGCCACTGTGTCAGTCCATCTCGTTGAGGGTCTCCTTCGTTTTCGCTGACCCTCCACTTTACCAAGCATAATGTCCTTCTCCAGGGACTGGTCTCTCCTGATAACATGTCCAAAGTCAACTTACCCATGTATTTATCTGAATTGTTATTCTAGAGCCTTAGCATCTGGTATTTCAGTAGTAGTTTTTTGAGTTGTAGGTAGGTATTTACAGTTATCTCTAGTAAGTGTATATGTGCTTTCGTGAATGTGGAGGTGGTGGAATATTGCCCCTGCTCACTTGTTCAGACTGATAAGCTCCTTTGAATTGTGTTTTGATTATGAGACAAGGTGGCTATCCCTCTCCAGCCTTGGGTTGATGTCATCTTTAATAAGCACACTATTTAGGTATTTATCCCAGTTGATAAAATATTAAATAACATGGAGCCTAGTGGCACACCTAGTGATACTGAGTTAGTACACCTAGCCAGAAAGCCCATATGTTTTCATTTTGGTCAAGTGACAATCAGAGTTTGTAAAATATCTTGTTGGCATCAAAAGACTATACAATCTCAGTATTCTAACCTTGTCTAAAGTTCTTAGTTGACACATACTGGTTTTAAATGGTCATCACTTTTTCCTTTTCAAACTTTTAAAAATCATCTGCACTATCTGTTCAAGAATTTTCAGTGTGTGTGAGAGAGAGGTGGGGGTTGAGATGCTTCTTTGCCCCAAGGTTGTTTTTTGTTAAAAAGAAGCTTTGTTCTTAAAGGATTTTAAATCTGATTTCACCATACTGAAATTTTTTCCTCTGAACTTGATTTACTTTGAAGTTTTTTAATTACCCGGTTAAGTATAGTGTAATTGCTAAGAAAGAGGGCTTTGGAGTTAGACCTTGGTTCAGTTCCTGGCTGTACTGCTTAAGTTTTGTTCACGTGTTTTTATCTTGGGCAAATTACTTAACTTCTTTAATTTTCTCATGTATAAATAGGAAAAATAATAATGCCCACTTCAAAGGGTTTTCTGAGGATTAAATGCAGTAATGGAAGTAAAGCACACAGCATTCCGGCTGGCACCCAGGAGCTGAAAAGCGTAAGCCTACTCTTCTTCCTCTTCCTACTGCTACTAATCCTACTCCTCTTACTACTGTAGTAACGTGTATAAATACTACGTCCCTGGGGGTTGCAAACAGTTAAGTGCTTGACTACTAGCTGAAAGGTTGGCAGTTTGAACCCATCCAGAGGTATCTCAGAAGACAGACCTGGTGATCTGCTTTCTAAAGGTCATACAGCCTTGAACACAGTTCTACTCTGACACATATGGGCTTGCAGTGAGTTGGAGTCGACTGGACAGCAACTAACAACAACATGCCGAATCAGAAGTTTTAGAGTTTTTTTACTCAAAGCTCCAAAATGTTAAAAACGCCGTATTTCTTGTAGATCCTTTAAGGATAAATAGTTTATCTTTGTAAATAAAAGTGCCCTGTGAAAGTTTCATGGCTAGAAATTTTTGTTCTTTAGCATTTAAGGTTCAAGCCACATAGTTTTACAACTAAGAAAGATTTAAAATTAAGATTAGCTAGGGTATTGCAATATGGTTATTTGGGTTAAAGATACGGAGAACTCATTCTAAAATAAACTTACATTAAATCATCGTTTAAATTTTTTAAAAATTCGTTTAAATTACTAACTCATGCCAAATTAGTTTTGGCCAGTTCATGTTTAATGGTGTCATTTTTGAGTGTCTTTTATTATACCTTAATAAAAGAATTAGAGGGTGAAGCAAAGTATTAAAGATATAGATGTGAGTTACTGATGAAGTGATATAAATTATATTACACAGGTAGATGCCTAGGAATGAGTAACTTGCTTGACTAAGATATATATATATATATTTAAATTTTATTGTGCTTTAGGTGAAAGTTTACAGCACAAATTACTTTCTCTTCCAAAAAGTTTATACATAAATTGTTTTGTGACATTGGTTACAGTCTCTGCAATGTGTCAGCACTCTTCTTCTTTCCCTTTACACCCTGGGTTCCCTGTGTCCGTTCATCCAGGTTTCCTGTCCCTTCCTGCCTTCTCATCTTTGCTTTTGGGCAGGTGAACTAAGAAGCACATTCTTCACGTATGCTTTTGTTTGTTTTATAGAGCTGTCAGATCTTTGGCTGAAAGGCGGACTTTAGGAGCGGCTTTAGTTCTGAGTTAGCAGGGTTTCTAGGGGCCATTGTCTCAGGGGTTCCTCCAGTCTCTGTCAGACCAGTAAGTCTGGTCTTTTTTTTTTTTTTGTGAATTTGAATTTTGTTCTACATTTTTCTCCTGCTCTGTCCCAGACCTTCTATTGTGATCCCTGTCAGAGCCGTTGTTGCTGGTAGCCAGGCACCATCTAGTTCTTCTGGGCTCGTGCTGGTGGAGACTGTGGTTCATGTCCATTAGTCCTTCAGACTGATATTTTCCTTGTGTCTTTGGTTTTTTGTATTCTCCTTTGCTCTGAATGAGATGAGACCAACAGATGTGTTTTAGATGGCTGCTTGCAAGCTTTTAAGACCACAGACACTACTTAACCAAAGTGGGAGGCAGAACATTTTCTTTATGAATTGTGTTATGCCAGTAGACCTAGATGTCCCCTGAGACCATGGTCCCCAGCCCTCAGCCCAGTAAGTCGGTTTCTCAAGGTGTTTGGATGTGTTTAGGAAACTTCTATGGCTTTGCCTTGGTCAGGTTGTGCTTTGCTGACTTTCCCGTATATTGTGTGTTGCCTTTCCCTTCACCAAAGTTAACACTTGTCTACTATCTAGTTAATGATTTCCCCTTTCTACTCCTCCGCGCTCTCGTAACCATCAAAGTTGATTTTTTTCTGTGTGTAAACCCTTTCTTGGGTTTTTATAATAGTGGTCTCATACAGTATTTATCCTTATGTGATTGACTTATTTCACTCAGTATAATGCCCTCCAGATTCATCCATATTGTGAGATGTTTCGCAGATTGATCATTGTTCTTTATCACTGCATGGTATTCTGTTGTGTGTATGTACCGTAATTTGTTTATCGATTCATCTGTTGATGGCCATTTAGGTTTTTCCATCTTTTTGCGATTGTAAATAGTGCTGCAGTGAACATGGGTGTGCATATGTCTATTCATGTGATGGCTCTTATTTCTCTAGGATATATTGCTAGTAGTGGGATTGCTGGATGACATGGTATTTCTATTTCTGGCTTTTTAAGGAGACACCATATTGTTTTCCATAGTAGTTGTACCATTTTACATTTCCATCAGCAGTGCATAAGAATTCCAATCTCCCCACAACTTCTCCAGCATTTGTTATTTTCTGTTTTTTTGATCTGTGCCAGTAACTTCAGGGTGAGATGGTATCTCATTGTAGTTTTGATTTGAATTTCTCTGACGGCTAGTGATCTGGAGCATTTCCTTATATGTTTGTTAGCCACCTGAATGTCTTCTGTGGTGAAGTGTCTGTTCATGTCCTTTGCCCATTTTTTAATTGGATTATTTATCTTTTTGTTGTTGAGGTGTTGAATGTAGATGTTAGAGATTAGACTCTTGTTGGATATGTCATAGCCAAAAATTTTTTTCCCAATCTGTAAGTTCTGTGTTTACCCTTTTGGTGAAGTCTTTTGATGACCATGAGTATTTAATTTTTAGAAGCTCCCAGTTGTCTAGTTTATCTTCTGGTGTTTGCATTGTTAGTTATGGTTTGTATTGTATTTATGCCAAGTATTAGGTCCCCTAGTGTTGTCCCTATTTTTTCTTCTGTGACCTTTATTGTTTTAGGTTTTATATTTAGGTCTTCGATCCATTTTGAGTTAATTTTTGTGTATGGTGTGCAGTATGGCTCCTGTTTCATTTTTTTACAGATGGACAACCGGTTTTGCCAGCACCATTTGTTAAAAAGAATGACTAAGAGATTTTTTTATTGCCCTTCTTGTACCTTCCATCTCCCTTCCTCAGAGTATACTTCTGGCATGAGAACATAGCTTTCAACAGAAAGAACAAGTGTGAGAATCATTCAAATCTTCTGCAGTTATTTATAATGCAGAGCAAACTGAGTGTTAGCACTTAAGGGAAAACAATTGGACCACTGAATCTTTCTTTGGCTCAGTAGTTACTTTGGATGACAGGAAGGTTCTCCCCCCCCACCCCCCGCCCAGTATAGATCAGGCCAGAATATATATAGGAGGTATTTTTGAAAGAAAAGATTTAAATATGAACTCATTGGGATTAATTCAGTCTTTTTTGTTTTTTAATTTTTTTAATTTTTTATTGTTGTAGTTTAAATGAAGCTTACATTTCAAGTTAGTCTCCCATACAAAAATTTATATGTACATTGTTATGTGACCCTGATTGCTCTCCCCTTACTGTGACAGCACACTCCTACTTTCCACCCCTGATTCCCCGTGTCCATTCAACCAGCTCCTAACCCTCTTTACCTTCCCATCTCACCTCCGGACAGAGGCTGCCTGTTTAGTCTCTTGTATCTACTTGAGCTAAGAGGCACACTCCTCACGAGTATCACTTTATGTCCCACAGTCCAGTCTAATCCCTGTCTGAAGAGTTGGCTTTGGAAATTGTTTTAGTTCTGGGCTGATAGAGAATCTGGGGGCCATGCTTTCCGGGGTTCCTCCAGTTTCAGACTATTAAGTCTGGTCTTCTTACTAGAATTTGAATTCTGCACCCCACCTTTCTCCTGCTCCATCTGGGACTCTCTGTGTGTTCCCTCTCAGGGGAGTCATTGGTGGTAGCCAGGTACCATCTAGTTCTTCTGGTCTCAGGCTGACGCAGTCTCTGGTTTATGTGACCCTTTCTGTCTCTTGGGCTAATACTTTCCTTGTGTCTTTGGTATTCTTCAGTCGCCTTTACTCCAGGTGGTTAGGACCAATTGATGCATCTTAGATGGCCGCTTGCAAGCTTTTAAGACCCCAGATGCCACTCACCAAAATAGGATGCAGAGCATTTTCTTAATAAGCTTTGTTAAGCCAGTTCACCTAGATGTACCCTGAAAGCATGGTCCCCAGACCCTCACCCCTGCTACTCTGTCCCTCCAAGTGTTTGATTGTATTCAGAAAACTACTTAGCTTTGGTTTAGTCCGGTTGTGCTGACATCCACTGTAGTGTGTGCTGTCCTTCCCTTCACCTAAGATAATACTTGTCTACTATCTAGTTAGTGAATGACCCTCACCCTCTGTCCCTACCCTCGTAACCGTCAGAATGTTGTCTTCTGTGTTTCAACCTTTTCTTGAGTTCTTATGATAGTGGTCTTATACAATATTTGCCCTTCTGTGACTGACTAAATTCACTCAGCATAATGCCCTCCAGATTCCTCCATGTTATGTTTCACAGCTTCATCGTTGTGCTTTATCATTGTGTAGTATTCCATTGTGTGGATATACCATAATTTGTTTATCCATTCTTCTGTTGATCGGCACCTAGGTTGTTTCCATCTTTTTGCTATTGTGAACAGTGCTGCAGTGAACATGGATGTGCATGTATCTATTCGTGTGATGGCTCTTATTTCTCTAGGATGTATTCCAAGGAGCGGGATACCTGGATTGTATGGTACTTGTATTTCTAGCTTTTTAAGGAAGCACCAAATCGATATCCAAAGTGGTTGTACCATTTTACACTCCCACCAACAGGGTAAAAGTGTTCCAGT
>NW_004444020.1:649598-673398 GCF_000243295.1 Trichechus manatus latirostris
GTCAATGTTCATGAGGGATGTTGGTCTGTAATTTTCTTTTTTTATGGTGTCTTTACCTGGTTTTGGTATCAGCATTATGCTGGCTTCATAGAACGAGTGTGGGAGTATTCCATCCTTTTCTGTGCTCTGAAATACCTTTAGTAGTGGTGGTGTTAACTCTCCTCTGAAAGTTTGGTAGAATTCTCCAGTGAAGCCATCTGGGCCAGGGCTTTTTTTTGGGGGCGGGGTGGTGGTGGCAGTTTTTTAATTATCTTTTCAATCTCTTCTTTTGTTATGGATTTACTTTGTTCTACCTCTGTTTGTGTTAGTTTAGGTAGGTAGTGAGTTTCTAGAAATTTTTGCCTTTCCTTTAGGTTTTCAAATTTGTTAGAGTATGATTTTTCATTGTATTCTGTTATGATTCTTCTAATTTCTGTTGGGTTTGTTGTGATATCACCGATCTCATTTCTTACATGAGTTGTTTCCTCTCCTGTTTTTCTTTTGTCAATTTGGCCAGTGGTTTATTAATTTTGTTGATGTTTTCAAAGAACCAGCTTTTGGTCTTGTTAACTCTTTCAATTATTTTTCTGTTCTCTATTTCATTTAATTCTGGTCTAATTCTTATTATTTCCTTTCTTCTGGCGCCTGAGGGCTTCTTTTGCTGCTCTCTTTCTGCTTGTTCGAGTTGTAGGGTTAATGTTTTGATTATGGCCCTTTCTTGTTTTTGGATGTGTGCATTTATTGCTATAAACTGACCTCTGGGCACTGCTTTTGCTGTGTCCCAGAGGTTCTGGTAGGATGTGTTTTCATTCTCATTTGATTCTATGAATTTATTACATTCTTAATTTCTTCTGTAACCCAGTAGTTTTTGAGCAAGGTGTTGTTCAGTTTCCATGTGTTTGTTTTTTTTTTTCCCTTGCTTTTTCTGTTATTGATTTCTGCTTTTATGGCTTTATGGTCACAAAAGATGCTTTGTAATATTTCGATGCTTTGCATTTTGGTAAGGTTTGATTTATGGCCTAATTTGTGGTCTGTTTTGGAGAGTGTTCCACGTGCACTGGAAAAGAAAGTGTACTTGGCTGCTTTTGGGTGGAGTGTTGGGTATATGTCTATAAGATCATGTTGGTTGATTGTAGCATTTAGCTCTTCCGTGTCTTTGTTGGCTTCTTTCTGGATGTTCTTTCCTTCACCGAAAGTGGTGTGTTGAAGTCTCCTACTACTATTGTGGAGCTGTCTGTCTCTCTTTTCAGTGCTGTTAGAGTTTGTTTTATGTATTTTGGAGCCCTGTCGTTGTGTGCGTGAGTATTTATTATAGTTAGGTCCTCCTGGTGTATTGACTTTTTAATCATTATATACTGTCCTTTTTTATCCTTTGTGGTGGATTTTACTTGAAAGTCTGTTTTGTCAGAGATTAATATTGCCACTCCTTCTCTTTTTTGAGTGTTGTTTGCTTGATATATTTTTTTCATCATTTGAGTTTTAGTTTGTGTCTTTAAGGCAGCATATAGATGTATCATGTCTTTTTATCCAGTCTGCCACTCTCCGTCTCTTTATTGGTGCATTTAGTCTATTTACATTCAGCGTAATTATTGATAGGTATGAGTTTAGTGCTCTCATTTTGATGTCTTTTGTGTTTGTGTTGTTCGCAGTTTCTTCCACTTAATTTTCTGTGCTGTGTTGTTTTTCTTTATATCTTTTTCATTGTTGTTGATTTGCTGTTTGCTGAGTCTTTATATTTTTCTAGTTTTTTATATTGACTTGTAGGATTCTTATTTTCCTTTGTGGTTACCTTAATATTTACCCCTGTTTTTCTAAGTTTATACCGGTCCTTTATTTCTTTATATTGCCTTGACTTCCTCTCCATATGCAAAGTCTATGTCTACATTTGTTGGTCCCTCTTTTTTGTTTTGATATTGTCATCTTTTACATATTGACATCTGTTTCCCTGTTTTCAGAGTTTTAGCTTTGATTTATTTTTGTGACTTCCCTATCTGGGTTGATATCTGGTTGCCCTGTCCTGTGTTCTAGTCTTGGGTTGTTATCTGATGTTACTGATTTTCTAACCGGAGGACTCCCTTTAGTATTTCTTGTAATTTTGATTTGGTATTTGCAAATTCCCTAAACTTCTGTTTATCTGGAAGTGCCCTAATTTTTCCATCACGTTTCAGAGACAGTTTTGCTGGATATATAATTCTTGGCTGGCAGTTTTCTTTCCTTCAAGTCTTTGTATATGTCATCCCATTGCCTTCTTCCCTGCATGGTTTCTGCCGAGTAGTCCGAGCTTATTCTTATTGACTCTCCTTTGTAGATGACTTATCGTTTATCCCTAGCCGCTCTTAAAATTCTCTCTTTATCTTTGGTTTTAGCAAGTTTGATTATAATATGTCTTGGTGACTTTCCTTTGGGATCTACCTTATGTGGGGTTCGGTGAGCATCTTGGATAGATATCTTCTCATCTTTCACGATATCAGGGAAGTTTTCTGTCAGCAAATCTTCAGCAGTTCTCTCTGTATTTTTGTTATCCCCTCGTGTTCTGGTACTCCAGTCACTTGTAGGTTATTCTTCTTGATAGAGTCCCACGTAATTCTTAGGGTTTCTTCATTTTTTAAAATCCTTTTATCTGATTTTTGTCAAATAAGTTGGTGTCAAGTGCTTTATCTTCATTCTCACTAATTCTGACTTCCATTGCCTGAATTCTGCTCCTGTGACTTTCTGTTGAGTTGTGTAATTCTGAAATTTTATTGTTAATCTTCTGGATTTCTGATTGCTGTCTCTCTATGGATTCTTTGAACATGTTAAATTTGTCATTATGCTCTTCTCTAATCTTTTTAATTTCCTCTATTCTGTGTTCTGCGTTTTGATTAATTTCCTTCCTAATTTTTTGAAGAGTTCTGTATATTAATCTTTTCTATTCTGCCGCCCATAATTCCAAGAAAGTTTTCTTCTCTGGAAAATTTCTAGAGTCTTTATTTTGGGAGCTTGCTGAAGCTATCATGAATTGCCTCTTTATGTGATTTGGTATTGGGTGTTGTCTCTGAGCCATCAAGAAATTATTATATTTATTTATTTTATGTTTTATTACTTTGTCTTAGCTTCTTGTTTTGTTTTGATATGAGCAAATAGGCTGCTCGTATGAGCTAGTGTGATTATTGGCACTTTTGTAGTTCTAATGTCCTGTCACCAGGTGTTTAGGTATGTGAGCTCAGGAGTCCACCCACTCTTCCTGTATGGATTCAGCTCAGGTGCCCACATAGATAGCCACCACGTATGTGGTGTAGGCTCTCACTTACAGTCCTAGACAAGCATGAGTGATTGGTGTAGGCACAGGCATCTTGCTGCAGCAGGGGGACACACTCTGAGCAAGGCAGGGGGCTGACAGCTGCCCCTGAGTGTCCAGGAGGAAGGCGTGTCCCTGTTCCCTAGAGCGCGTAGGTGGGTGGGTTTTGCAGCCAGAATATCAGCACTTGGAGCTGATGGCTGTAAGGACTGGGGGGCACCTCTTATTCATGGGCCCTTATCACAGGTGGCTAGGTGGTGTGGGTGGAGCCACCAGTCCTCAGGCCGCTGGTGTGGGTAGGTGAAGACCCTGCTTAATGCGCAGAGGAGTGTCAAATGTCAAGAACCTACCACTTCATAGCTGAAAGAGTTGAAGTTAGACTTCAGATACATACCCTGTTGTACTGCAGTAATGAGGGCCTATGTTGCTCAAATGGGCCCGCACCAGTCTGTGCGGGGGGAAAGTCACTCAAAGTCTGTGGATCCCTTATGCCTGTGCCTAGGCAAAGGAGCTGTGTGTACCATGGGTTCCTGGCTTAGGTGAGCCGGCAGTTTATTTTTTCCCGTTTGTTAATCTGTTCACTCTCCAAGGCAGGGAGAATTGGTCTGGGCGTATGACAGATCCTACTTCCGGCTCAGGGGACTTGGCAATTGCTGAAGCCGGTCTGTGCCCCACTGCAGAGTTGGGAGCGAGGAGGTTAATGGGAGAGAGGTTTTTCCCTAAGGGGGCTGTTTTTGATCCACGTGGTAGGCCGTACGCAAGTACTTATCTTTCACCGATCTGGGGCTGCTTCTCACTGGTTCTGGGTGGTTGTGTAGCCTCTCTGCCGCTGGGTCTCTCCCAGTGTGGTAAACGCCTCCTGAGCACCGCTGCTTGGCCTGCCTCACCACTCTCCCCTGAGCTGATCCGGGCTGAAGGGCTCAGGCTCTCGCCAGGTCAGGTCTGGCAACTCCTGGCTGCTTCTGAACCATCTCTCCCTCCCCCTGCCACTCAATCCCGTTCCTCAACTCTACCTTTGATGTTCAGGCCTCTCAGATTGCCATATATAATCGATTCACTTGTGTTTTTGGGTCTTTGTTTTAAGAGGGTCCACCGGAAGCATCTGACTACTCTGCTATCTTGGCCCCATCCCCCTCGATTGTTTTTTTTAAAACAGTTTATTTGTTCAAATCAGGATTGTAAGACGCTTCACACACTAATCAGCTAAGATCTCTTTTTTTGGAGAAAGTGACTTTTGTTTATTGTGTGGTTTAAGTGAAAGTTTACATATCAAGTTACTTTCTTATACAAAAATTTATACTTAAGTTGTTATGTGACCCTAATTGCTCTCCTTGTACTGTGACAGCACACTCCTCCTTTCCACCGCTGATTTCCCATGTCCCTTCAACCAGCTCGTAACCCTGTGTGCCTTCTCATCTAACCTCTGGACAGAAGCTGCCCTTTTAGTTTCATAACATGTCCCTTAAATATGAAATATCTCTTAACCTGAAAAAACTCCCCCTAATGTTTTTTCTTGCAGTTTATTTGTTGAAAAAATCAAGTTGTTTGTCCTGTAGACTTTCCCACAGTTTGTATTTTGCTGAACACATCCCGTGAAGTACTTTTAATATGTTTCCCTATCCCCTGTATTTTCTATAAACTGATGGGTAAGTCCGGAACAGTGGTTCTCAGCCCTGACTGTACATTATCTCACTTCAGGAGATTTTAAAAAAGACCTATCACTGGAGCCTACTCACCATACCCAGGGATTCTGATTTAGTTGGGCAGGAGTTCTGGCTGTAGGAATTTTTAACAGCTCCCTGGGTGATTTTAATGTGCAGCCAGGGTTGAGAACTATTGCTCTAGACCTGATTAACCACTGGTGTAGGGGCTTGATCAAATTCGGCTCTATAACTTTTCTGGCAAGAATAACTGTATCATTAGTAGGCATCCACTTCCACTCTCAGCTGATTCTGAAGCCCACTAAAGCTTGCGAATCACTACATTTCATCTTGCCCTTTAGATAATGAGTTTTTGTGTTCGTGACTTCAGCAGATGTAGTTGATGGAAAAACTAGCACCTTTCATATATGGGAGGCATTTATAGATGTTTCTGAATACTTAGTTATTTATGTGGTCTTGGACATGTTACTTCAACTTGGGCTCTTTATGTTTAAAGTGCCGTTAAGCTTGTACCTCAGCTAATGCAGTATTTCATGAAATCCTGTTAACAGAGTCTTTACCTTCCTATGCCAGGGTTTCTTCATCCTATCAGGATCAGTGATCCTGAGCTGGTGAGAACTGCCCACTTGGAGACACTCGCCAGCTTCTTTTTTAACCCATGGCATCAGTTTGGTCTTTAAGAGCTTAATGAGGGACAGATTTGCTTTTCCTTTTTCATGGCTGGTACATCTGCCAAAAAAATACAATGGCAATTGGAAATCTTAATCTCAGCTCTTTCACAAGTGAAATGCATGGTCTTGCCAGGTCCTTATAGAAGATTAGTTCATAGATGATCAAAAAATTCTTTTTTTGATCTCTGCTCTCTTTTTGTACTTTAAATGAAAAATCATTTAAGAGGCACAGGTATGCCTCAGGATAACAACACTATTTTTTGCTACGTAATTGGGTGTTAAGATAGAAAATCCTAATACTACTCTTTTTAATTTTACAATACTTTCGATGCTGGATATTTTTTAAGCACTTTGCAGAGGATACCAAGATGACAAAAACTTGTCCATACACTTGTCTGTCAGTTTGTCGTAATGTGGTGGCTTGCGTGTTACTCTTAATGCTGGAAGCTATGTCATCAGTATTTCAAATACCACCAGGGTCACCTATGGTGGACAGGTTTCAGCAGAGCTTCCAGAGCAGGACAGACCAGGAAGAATCTACTTCCAAAATAAATTGGCCAAGGAAAACATTAAGGATAGCAGGGGGACATTGTCTGATATACTGCTGGATGATGAGCCCCTCAGGTTGGAAGGCACTCAAAACACGACTGGGGAAGAGCTACCTCCTCAAAGTAGAGTTGACCTTAATGATGCGGATGGAGTAAAGCTTTCAGACCTTCATTTGTTGATGTGACACGACTCAAAATGAGAAGAAACAGCTGTAAACATCCATTAGTAATCGGAACACGGGATGTATGAAATATGAATCAAGGAAAAAAGTGAAATGAACACTTAAAGATTGCTATCCTAGGCATTAGTAAGCTAAAATGGACTGGTATTGGCCATTTGGAATCAGACAGTCATAATTGTCTACTGTGCCAGGAAGGACAAATTGAAGAGGAATGGATTCGTGTTCATCATCAAAAAGAACATTTCAAGATCTAAATTACAACACTGCCGGTGATAGGATAATATCCATACACCTACAAGGAAGACCAGTTAATATGACTATTATTCAAATTTACACATTAACCACTAATGCTAAAGATGAGAAAACTGAAGATTTTTTAACCAACTTTTGCAGTCTGAAATTGATCAAACATGCAGTCAAGATGCATTGATAATTACTGGTGATTGGAATGCGAAAGTTGGAAACAAAGAAGGAGCACAGTAGTTGGAAAATACAGCCTTGGTGATAGAAACAAAGCTAGAGATTACGTGATAGAATTTTGCAAGACCCACGACCTATTCATCGGAAATACCTTTTCTTCAACAACATAAATGACGACTGTACACATGAACCTCACTGGATGGAATGCATAGAAATCAAATCAACTACATCTGTGGAAAGAGACAATGGAGTATCATCAGTATTAGAACAAGACAAGGGGCTAACTGCAGAACAGACCATTAATTGCTCATATGCAAGTTCATGTTGAAGTTGAAGAAAATTAAAACAAGTGCACGAGAGCCAAAGTATGACCTTGAGTATATCCTGCTGGCATCTGGAGACCATCTCAAGAATAGATTTGACGCACTGAACACTAATGTCAGACCAGATGAGTTGTGGGATGACATCTAGTAATCATACATAAAGAAAGCAAAAAGGTCATTAGAAAGACAGGAAAGAAAGAAAAGACCAAAGTGGATGTCAGAAGAGACTTGAAGAAGCCTAGAAGCTACATTTCCTAGAAGTCCTTGCCAGCAGGCTTTCAGGATAGAGTCCACCAATGAGAAACCCCTTGCAAAATTGGAAGGAAGAAGAGAAGCAGAAGCCATTATAGGAACAGAAAGGTATGTGGGCTTTGCCAGACAATTGATGTGAGGTTTCTCAGCAGCATCTAGGCATTCTCGTGTAAATCATCCATTTCAGTGTTATAGGCAGCTGAGACCATTAATGGTAATTTCCTATAGTTTCCACAATTCTTGCAACTTACTGATTTCTTAAAAACTAGTCATAGCTTTTCCTGACCTTTATTTCCTTAGCCCTGCCATTGGTTTTATAAGCATTCAATTCCCTGAATTAAATCCTTTTTTTCTTGGGAAAAAAAGAGACTTGAACATTCAAGAAACTTGCTCTTGAACATACAGAGTAGCTAAAGTGAAAAGAAGAAATGATGACATAAAAGAGCTGAAAAGAAGATTTCAAAGGGCGGCTGGAGAAGACAAAGTAAAGTATTATAATGTGCAAAGACCTGGAGTTCGAAAACCAGAAGGGAAGAACACGCTTGACATTTCTCAAAACTGAGAGAACTGAAGGAAAAACTCAAGCCTTGAGTTGCAATATTGAAGGATTCTGTGGACAAAGAATTGAATGATGGAGGAGGCATCAAAAGATGGAAGAAGTACAGAGTCACTGTATGGAAAAGAACTGGCTGACGTTCAGCCATTTCAGAAGGTAGCATATGATCAAGAACTGGTGGTACTGAAGGAAGAATTCCAAGCTGTACTGAAGGCATTGGCAAAAAACAAGGCTCCAGGAATTAATGGAATACCAGTTGAGATGTTTCAGCAAATGGATGCAACGCTAA
Source organism: Trichechus manatus latirostris (assembly GCF_000243295.1). NCBI lineage: Eukaryota > Metazoa > Chordata > Mammalia > Sirenia > Trichechidae > Trichechus > Trichechus manatus. Next base: position 657,757 of record NW_004444020.1, read on the forward strand.
AGTGTTCATTTGTCTATGCCAAGAAATTTGGAAGACAGCTGCCTGGCTACCCGACTGGAAGAGATCCAAATTTGTGCCCATTCCAAAGAAAAGTGATCCAGTGGAATGTGGGAATTATCAAACAATATCATTAGTATCACACACAAGTAAAATTTTACTGAAGATCATTCAAAAGCTGTTGCAGCAGTACATTGACAGGGAGCTGCCAGAAATTCAGGCTGGATTCAGAAGAGGATGTGGAACAAGGGATATCATTGCTGATGTCAGATGGATCTTGGCTTGAAAGCAGAGAATACCAGAAAGATGTTTACCTGTGTTTTATTGACTGTGCAAAGGCATTTCACCGTGTGGATCATAACAAATTATGGATAACATTGCAAAGGATGGGAATTCCAGAGCGGTGGTGGCGGAGTGATTAAGAGCTCAGGCTGCCAACCAAAAAGTCGGCAGTTCGAATACAGCAGCCGCTCCTTGGAAACCCTATGGGGCAGTTCCACTCTGTCCTATAGAGTTGCTATGAGTCGAAATTAACTCAACGGCACAGAACAACAACAGCAACACATTGTGCTTATGTGGAACCTTTACAAAAAGACCAAGAGGAAGAAGAAGGGGATACTGCATGGTTTAAAATCAGGAAGGGTGTGCGTCAGAGTTGTATCCTTTTGCCATGCTTATTCAATCTGTATGTTGAGTAAATACCCTGAGAAACTGGACTATATGAAAAACAAGGCATCAGGATTAGAGGAAGATTCATTAACAACCTGCGATATGCAGATTACACAGCCTTGTTTGCTGAAAGTTAAGAGGACTTGAAGCACTTATTGATGAAGATAAAAGACCGTAGCCTTCAGTATGGATTATACCTCAGCATAAAGAAAACCGAAATCCTCACAACTGGACCAATAACAACATCTTGATAAATGGAGAACAGATTGAAGTTGTTAAGGATTTCATTTTACTTGGATCAACGCCCATAGAAGCATTGTCAAGAATCAAATGACGTATTGCATTGGGCAGATCTGCTGCAAAAACCCTGTTTAAAGTGTTAAAAAGCAAAGATGTCACTTTGAGGACTAAGGTGCGCCTCACCCAGGCATGGTATTTTCAGTCATCTGATAGATGCATGTGAAAGCTGGATAATGAATAAGGAAGACCAAAGATTAATTGATGCATTTGAATTATGGTCTTGGTGAAGAATATTGAATATGGACTGCTAAAAGAGTGAACAAATCTATCTTGGAAGAAGTACAACAGAATGCTGCTTAGAAGCAAGTATGGCGAGAGTTCATTTCACGTACTTTGGACTTGTTATCAGGAGGGACCAGACCCTGGAGAAGGACATCGTGCTTGATACAGGGTCAGTGGAGGAGAGGAAGACTCTCAACGAGATGGATTTTCACAGTGGCTGCAACAGTGGGCTCAAACATAGCAATGATTGTGAGGGTGGCACAGGACCCGGCAGCAGTTTGTTCTGTTGCACATGGTGTCACTGTGAGTTGGAACTGACTTGACGGCACCTAGCAGCAACAACCCTTGTCAAGATCAGTTTAGTGTGTGGGTGAGGTAAATGCATAAATATTATATGATTAGTGTTACATTAGAGCACAAACCAAAAGAAAACCAAAGCAGTTGTCCTTGAGTTGATTCTGACTCATAGCGACCCCTTGTGTGCAGGGTAGAGCTGTGCTCCATAGACTTTTCAATATTGTGACCTTTTGGAAGTGATTGCCTACCTAGAGGGACCTCCGAAGAGAGGCCTGACCTTAGGGAAAGAGGGCCAGTATTTGAGTACCTACCATATGCTAGGCACTGTGCAGCACTTAAAATGCTGTTTATTGTGATTCTTGTTGAACCCAAAATAGGTATTACCCGGTATTCTGTTGAGCCAAAAAGACTCAGATAAGTTAAGTAACTTGTTCCAGGTCACACAGCTGGCAGAGCGTAGAATTTGGATTGTAAATTGGTGAATATAAATTGGTTTTCCCAGATTATAAGCGTTTCCAAAGTTAGAAGTCTGACCTTGACTCACTGAAAGTGTGGACCCTGGACAAGCAGTGTCAGCATCACCTGAGAACTCGTTAGAAAAGCAGATTCTGGGACCCACACAGACTTGCTGATTGAGAAACTCAGAGGGTGGGACCCGGGAGGTTTTGAGGTTCACTAAAGTTTGAGAACCACTGTACTAGAGAGTTTCATTTTTTTCCCCTTTATAAAAGCTGTAAAACCCTTTGTTTAAATACTAGTTTTTTTTTTTTTTTTTTTTGCTTTTTTGCAGAATCCTAAATATACAGTATATAAAAGCAAAGCTGTTGTGTTTGAAGTTGTGGTGAGGCTGGGACATTGTCCTTTCTTCCCACCTCTGAAGGGATGCTCTGTGGACTTGCTGAGTCATGGAAACTTGGTTTGATAGTGCACTAAAACAGCTCCCTCCCCCAGCTGAGCGTGATATAGCATTAATATAAGTGGACTTGCAGGAAAATACTGGCTGCTTTGTTTTCAACCAGAAAATGAATTAAAGAAACTTGGAGTCACCTGGACATCTTTGCTGCCAATATTTGCTTCTGACGATAGTGTCATGGGCTTTACTACAAATGTGACTTGCAGATAGGTGCCAAAAGTGGAAATTCTACCTGGACTGGGTATTATGCATGTAAGCTTCTGTTTCAGTAATTACTGCTGTATCTAAGAGTTATTTCATGTTACTCACTTTTGGCTTTAATCAACAAAGCAATTGCTTCTTAAATTGAGCGGATCTGCTTGATTTCTATAAATCACAGTGAACCTGCTGTTCTTGATTTGGAACTGCTGTTATCAGTATTGTCTTGTTGGAGCTGCTGTTTCATTACCTTTGTTGTTGTTGTTGTTGTTGCTCTTTGTTCCTTTCTTCTGCCTGTATATACTTTCCTTACGTTTGTAAAATGTATTGCATGGTTTGACACAGAGTTTGCACTAGCTGGATAACCCTGCGTTCCCATATCATAGCTGTTTAACAGCTGTGGAGAGGTGCCTGCTTCTCATGAGTTAAATGCTTAGCGTTCTTGATTTTCTTGGGTATTAGATTTGTTTCTAATTACTTGCAAATGAAACTTGGAAAACTATTTTGTTGTCAAGATTTGACTTGGGAAAAAAAACTTTTAATAACCCTTATGTAATAGTGTAATAGCCCTGAACTTTGCAGAGATGAAGCATTTTTCATTTTTCCCCCATGGTTTGACTTGTATTGGGTGATTTGGGCCACCTTTGCCAACTTGCTTTTTAAAATCAGATTTCTGTACATGTGCTGAAAGAAGTGACAGAATTTATTAAAGAGTAGTTCCCCCCGCAAGAATATTTTAAAAACCTACGGTGGTACCTCATTTTAGAAGACATTTTCATTTTGAAAGTAAAATATTCTAGTGTTTGAATTTAATCACGACTTTCAGCCCCCTTCTCTAGGCCAGTGGTTATCAACTCTGGCTGCACACTAGACTCTCCCTGGGGAGCTTTAAAAAACAAATGTTTTAGCTCCACTCCAGACCTAATGATTATGCTCTCTGAGGATGGTGTATGAACACCTGGATTAAAACAAAAAAAAGACCCCTATCTAATTCTGATTTATGTCAGGATTGGAAGCTGATGTATAGCAGTGGTTCTCAGACTCAAAAATAAGAGTGAGTCACCTGGAAATCTTGGTAGAATGCAAATTGGGTTCAGTAGGCCTGTGATGGTGCCTGATACATACAGGACCCATATTTAACTGGATGATTTGTACATCCTACAGATCTGAAAGTTCTTGCAGTTTTTATGCATCCAGTTAAAAACCTATAGTTTGCCTGGGTGTAGCTGGGTCATTTAGTAGAAGCAGAGGTGCTGAATAAAACAGTTACTTCCTTCTAGCCAGATTGACCATATACAAATTAATGTAGATTTTCATTGCTGCACCTTTTGTTAGTGTTTGTCTCTTGTTTGGAACACTGCCTTGGCATATTCTAGCCATTCCCTGCCATCCATTCTTCAAGGTTTAGCTCAGGAATGTTTTCTGAAATTACCGTAAGGTTATAACAATCTTCCCTTCCTCTGAATTCACAGACTTACTTGCCGTTGCAGTAATTTTACTTCCTCATGGCATCTCTCGTGCGTGTGCACACACGTGTGTATGTGCTTTGGCATTATTTAGCTCTCCAACTGAATTATTCACCTCTGCAGGGTATAAACTATGGACTATGGGATTGTGTGTGCAGTCTGTTATGCTGTATATGTTTGTTGGTTGAATGAGTTAAATAGAATGTAAGGTGTAGATCTAATAAATGCCATTATTTGAAACAAATGCAAAGCGACTATGAGGAGAATAAGATATGTTTTAAGCACAAAATATTTTTCAGTGCAGATAGGTGATGAGCAAGTAATACTTAGTGTTTGAAAGCTGAGACCATAGACAATGGGCTTTTACAGTAATTTGCGAAAGACATAGCATCTCCTCTTATTATGGTTTACCTTTAACTAAACTTATTTGATCATACTTGTATTTTATAATTGTCGAAGTCAAAGCTGTAGTAAATCACTCAATAATTGTTTTAAGCTGAAAAATTCTCCTGACTTAACCAGAGAAAAAACTGGAACCCTTGTACACAGCTGGTGGGATTGTAAAATGGAGCAGCCTTTATGAAAAACAGTTTGGCAGCTATTATGTATTATTATTATTATTATGCTGTGTATGAGGGTTCCAGTTTTTCTACATCTTTTTTTTTTGTTTTAGTTTATTTATTTTGTTGAGAATATACAGCAAAACATAAACCAGTTTAGCAATTTCTACATGTACGATTCAGTGACATCGATTATGTTCTTTGAGTTGTGCAACCATTCTCACCCTCCTTTTCTGAGTTATTCCTTCCCCATTAACATAAACTCACTGTTCCTAAGGTTTAAGGTTTCAAGATTACCTCAGGGCAAAAGTTTCAGGGGTTCATCCACCCTCCATGACTCCAGAAAGTCTAAAGTCCATGAGAATTTGAAATTCTGTTCTGCATTTCCTCACTTTTGATCAGGATTCTTCTATAGACTCTTTCTTCAAACCGTTCAGTAATGGTAACCAAGCACCACCCAGTTCTAGTCTCAGGGCAAAGGAGGCAGTTGTTCAGGGAGGCAGTTAGCCACACAATCCATTTCCTCTTCCTGTTCCTGACTCAAAGGAGCTCTGGTGGTGCAGTGGTTAGAAGTGCTTGGCTGCTAACTGAAAGGGCAGCAGTTTGAGTCCACCAGTGGCTCCCCGGGAAAAAGATGTGCAGTCTGCTTCCATAAAAATTACAGCCTTGGAAACCCTATGGAGCAGTTCTACCCTGTCCTGTAGGGTTGCTGTGAGTCAGAATCCACTCCATGGCAGTGGGTTTGGTTTTTAGGTTTATTCCTGACTCTCCTTCTTCCTCTGTTGCTCCAGGCAAATAGACACCAATTGTGGCTTGGATGGCCCTTTGCAAGGTTTTAACACCCCAGATAACTATGCAAAGAACGAGGAGGTAGAACAGAAGCACTGAGCAGATTATTAGGCCATTTAACTAGGATATTCCATGAAACTAGGACGCTAAGCCTTCAAACCAAGGAACCAAATCCCATGAGGTGTTTAGTTGTACATAGGCAGCCTCAGCAACTACTTTCTCTTTCTTTTTTTTTTTTTTCTATTGTTGTAAATATGTCTGTCACACAGCTTTTGCCAGGCAGACTTTTTACAGGTGTACAACTTATTGACAGCAATTAAAAGAATTGGCCATGCAACCCTATCCTCTACATCCTTTCTAACAGTTGTTACTGTCTTTCTAATTATAGCCATCGTAGCAGATGTGAAGTGGTATCTCATTGTGGTTTTGATTTTCATTTTCCTAATGGCTAATAATGTTGAGCATCTTTTCAGTTGCTTTTCAGCCATTTGTATATCTTCTTCAGGGAAATACATATTCAGATCTTTTGCCCATTTTTAAATGGGCTGTTTGTCTTTATTTTTGGATTGTATAAGAGTTCTTTATATATTCTAGATATAAGTCCCTTATCAGATGTATGATTCTCAAATATTTTCTCCCATTTTGTGAGTTGTGTTTTCACTTTCTCGATGGTGCCTTTTGCAGCACAAAAGTTTTTATTTTGATGATGTCCAATCTGCTTTCTTTTGTGGCTTGTGCTTTTGGTGTGACACCTAAGACACCATTGTTAAGATTTACGCCTATGTTTTCTTCTAAGAGTTTTATAGTTTGAAGTCTTAAATTCAGGTCTTTGATCCATTTTGAGTTAAATTTTGTAAACAGTGAGGGAAGGGTACAACTTTATTCTTTTGTATGTGTGTTTCCGGCTGTCCCAGCACCATTTGTTGAGAAGACTTCCAATATTTTTAACCATGGTGAATAGCATCACTATGTAGCACGTAAGACAAGCCAGAAATCTAGTGTTATCCTTGATATATATATCTAGTTCATCATCACGTTCTGTCATTTTTACCTCTATTTTTCTGTTCCCACACCCCCACTACCTTGGTCTAAGCTACATTTATCTCTTGTTTAGGCCTCTGTATAATAGTGTCCAAACTGATGTACTCTCACCACTGTTACTCCCCACCCCCCTTTGTTTTCCAATTTGTCTGAGTCACTTTTTATTTTTTTCAGGGCCTTCCATTTGCTCCTGGGATCAAGATAAAAATTCCATGACATGACCCACAGGGCCCTGCAGGATCTCTATCTTCTTCTTTAACTTTATTTTTGCCTCATATTCCGTCTTGATTTCTGTAATCCAGACACTTCTCAGAAGAATATTTACATGTGCTCCCCTCATCACAGCTACTGCATGCCTGCATCCTACCCATGTTACTCTGCCTTCCCACCTGTTACTGTGAATGAGCTGTCTGTTTCCTTACCTAACTAAAGCCAGCCCCTCTGCTAATATGCTGGATTCTATCCCCTCTCATCTAGTCAAGGATATTACTTTAGCAATTGTCCCATGTCTCTTCTACATGTTCAGGTGATTTGTGTGTGTCTGTGTGTGTGTGTGTGTCAGATCATTCTATCAACAGAAAACAAACAAAAACCCATTGCAGTCAAGTCAACTCTGACTCATAGTGACCCTATAGGACAGAGTAGAACTACCCCATAGGGTTTCCAAGGAGCAGCTGGTGGATTCAAATTGCCTGCCTTTTGGTTAGCTGCCATGCTTTTAACCACTGTGTTGTTGATATACATGCTATTATTTCTTTCATCTTAAAACATAAAACTCCTGATCCCACTTTGCATTCTGTTTATCACCCATTTCTCTTTTATAGCAGGAGGAATTATCTGTACTGGCTAGCTCCAATTTCTCTCCTGCTCTTCTCTCTCGAGCCCATTTCTGTCAGTTTTTTGATCCTCATCACTGGAGACTGAAACTTCTCTTCATTCAGTTCCAAGTTGCCAAGCCCAGTGGTCAGTTCTTCTCATCTTAGTTGACTTTTCAATAACATTTGGCCCAGCTGTTTACACCCTTCTTGAAGTACTTATTTCACTTGGATTCTCTTTTGGTTCTCCTTTTATCTCACTGCGACTCCTCATGATCTCCTTTCTTGGTTAACATTCATCTCTGATCTCTCTGTGTTGAGGGAATGCCCTGGCATCAGTCCCCAGACCTTTTTTTTCTATACTAGTGAGCACTATTCCATGGTGAGCATGTTTATTCTCAAATGTAATACATTTATATGCTAATAACTTACCATGCTTGTGTCTCCAACCTGGACCTTTCTGTGTACACATACCCACCTACCTCCGGGACATTTCTACCTAGATGTTTAATAGCTACTTCCTCATTCTTTCAGGTCTCTGTGCCCAAATGTCCCTTACTGGAGAGGCCCTCCCTGACCTCCTATGTAAAATGAATCAATTCCTCTCCTACTTATCTCTCTTTTCTTAATTATTTTATAAAACATTTATTATATAATTATAGAATATATTATATGGATCCAGGAGGGCAGAATCTTACATGTGTTGGTCACTGCTGTGTCCCCAGAACCAAGAACAGTGGCATGTAATAAGCATTGACTGTGTGTCAAAAGACTGAATGAATAAGAACAACTGCTGGTCTTCTTTTAACACTTTATTCTAGTCACACTTTCCCCTTCGTGGGGACTTTACCCAATATTCATTTCCCTCTGTTCTTCCCTTCCTCCCCTAGGTAACTTATTTTTTTACTTCTAGAGGCATCACTTCCTCACCAAAACCTTCCTTTCCTGACTAGTCAAATCCCCTGATTATAAGCTCTTCTAGCCCCATGGACCTCTCCTTCATAGTGATCAGTTGCCATTTTCCTTTATTTGTGGGTTTTTTGATACGTTTGTTCCCCTAGCTGTTTTTGCTCACTGTTAAATCCCAAGGGCCCAGCACAGGGTCACATTCTCAATAAATGCAGTGTTTGTTGAAAGGGTAAATGAATGAACAGATTAAAATACTGTACAAGCCATATAACTATGTAATGACCCATCTGAGCTGGCAAATTCTGTTAACGTTCGCTTTAAAAGAAAATAGGATTAATATTTCAATAATTTATGTAATTTTATTGACATAGAATCCAGGAAACACAAATGTAGATGCAGTCTCTGCTTTTGGCCAGTAATTTTTGATGCTGTAGCTTGCTTCTGTTGTAGAAGTCCCTTCAGTGGAATCAGTCCTTATCAGATGGCCATCTAGCCCCTTCCAGAACACGTCCAGCACTCTTTATTCTACCTCCGGAAGCTGGTCTGCTCTGAACAACCCCACCCTTTGGTTTTGGTGTTGCTCTGCTTCTGTGGAAGCCCTTCATGTATTTAGAAAGTAATGTCCTTTTTGTGTCTTATTCTTCATTAACCAAAATAGTCTCATTTTCTTCTTGAGATTTTCAGCTCCTTTGGGCCCACGGAACCTTCCTATGGGTTTTCATGTAAAGTGTGTTCCAAGATTGTTGTTATTGTGTGCTGTTGATTCTGACTGATAGTGACCATATAGGAAGAGTAGAACTGCCCCCATAAGGTTTTCTAGACTGTAACCTTTTTCGGGAGCAGATCACCAGGACTTTTCTCTCGCGGAGTGGCTAGCGGGTTCGAATCACCGACTTTCCATTAGCAGCCCAGCACTTAACCATTGCTCCACCAGGGCTCCTCGTGTTCCAAGATAGACCGTATCTGTTTACCAAGTACTAAAGGATTACAGTTAAAAACTTTTTGTGAGTAAGGCTCTTGTTCTTTGTACTAGAGGTAGCAAGGTTTCACTGTATTTATAATCATAGAAAAGTGTATTTTAGTAGAAAAATTATTGTAAATCTGTAACTTTATTCTCATTTAGTAGTTCTGTATTGAGTTAATTGAGCTAATTGCACTTTTGAATGTGTACATACGTTTATTAACTTGTTTTTGGGGAAATATAGCTATTAGTTTGATAGCTTATCATCTGATTGCCTTTTTGAGCTCCTATTTGAGCTACGTTTATTTGAGTGCTTATTATTAGTGAATCAAGCTGTATTAATGGAATTGCTCCTCACAATCACTTTGTGATTTAGGCATTAGTATCCCCATTTTATGTATGAAGAAACTGAGGTTCAGGAATCATAGAAATAGGATATTTTATTAATCTAATTGTCATTGCAGGCAGCGTAAAACATATTTGTGTTCAGGATTATTGATATAATAATGAATGGCAGTACAGGCAGAATTTTTTTCTTGATCCTTCTTAATTTTGCTTTATAATCTCACAAGATATAATAAAACCCATGCCAACTGGTTTAGTTCTCATTGTTTTATAGGATTCAAGACATTGTTTTATAGGACTCAAGACATTTTTTTGGGAATTTTCTCCAAAACTTAAAGTTGGTTCAATCACATCTTTCCCCTGTCCTAGTTAGTTTTATAGGGTTTTCCTAATGGAGCACAGTTCTACCCTGACACACGTGTGGTCACCATGAGTCAGGGTTGACTTGATGGCAACTGTTGGTAATTTCTTCTATAGATTTGAAATAAGGACATTCAGTAACTCTAAAATATGTGTATGACTTTTATGAAATTTCCAGTTTTTTCCCTAAAGTTTTTAATTTCTTAATTATGTAAAAATATTGCACTGTGAAATAGTTTTAAGACTTCCTGTTTTTCATGAAAGAAAGGTAGTCTGGTTCCAATTTTCTGAGACTATTTAGTCACCAATACTACTTCATTTAAAGTAGAAAACTACTGTTGCTCTTTGCTTTAAAGTACTTAAATATTTAACAGTGCCTTTTTAACAAACGAGGTTAGAAAATGTATATTTGGTAGTTTCAGAAGGTCAGTCACACTTGAGAGAATACTTTTTACTCAGCTGTTTACCATTTTGCGGAGTAAGTGCAAAGACTGTGCATACAGGCCTCTATAATGACACTCTAATAGTAATAGAATCTTAAATTATTATTCTTCGATCCGTTTCATTTTCTTAAAGAAGTATTGCCTTAAAACATATTCCAGGGAAATTTTATCCTAAAAAATTACTGATCATCCAAAGTTGAAAACACTGTGCTTGAAAGCTTACAGACTTGTATCTTGGCAATAAGATGATCACTTTAGTTTTAGTATTATTTTAATCAGTGGCTGTGTGGCTACTAAGGTATTTTCTTTTCTAAAATGTCAGTTGTTTTTGTTAACAGCCCTTGAGTCGGCCCCCGACTCATGGCAATGCCATGTGACAGAGTAGAACTGCTCCATAGGGTTTTCTTGGCTGTAATCTTTATGAAAGCAGATCACCAGGCCTTTTCTTCTGCAGAACTGTGGAGTGGGTTTGAACTGTCAGTCTTTAGGTTAGCAGCGGATAACAAACTACTTGCGACACTTGGGCTCCTGTAGTGTTAATGGTGGGTAGTTTTTTCCACCCTTTCTCCTGTTTGCTCACAGAGCTTTTCATCTATCAAGAACCTCAGTTTAGGACCCAAGAGGAATCTGGATTGGGGATTTATTTCTAGAATTTCTGTTAAGCACTTTTGTGTCAGTATTTGCTTATGAAGCTCCATCAGAGTAGGTACTATGGTTATCGCTGTCTCTGGATTACCCTGCTTGTTCACAGCCCATTCACTAAGCTTTGCATCCTCTGCTTGTCTGATCTCTTTTGCTTCTCCTTCTTCCCCTAGGATAACCCTTTAAAGTCTGACTTGCTGTTGTGGTGCTTTGGTAAAATAGCCAGGTATCCTTTTTGGATAAATAAGAAATGAACTGACCAAGAGGAATAGTTAAAATGGAGAAAGCTTAGCTGTTGCTTTTCCCTTGTGTTAAACATAATGAGTTTAGAGGATTATGACTGCATGTAATCATCAGGATCTGCTAGACAGGACATCTGTTGTACTTTTGTACTCTTACATTGGTGTAGAAATGAATATTTTTTATTTAATATGAAAATTATTTTGTGTCCTAGCTGGCACTGGTGTTAGAGCTGATTTATTTTTAAAAGTGTTCTTTCTGGAAAAGTAGCACACGGTTAGTGTAAGATTATCTTCTTAGGAGTAGATACTCATTATTAGTCTGAAAATACTTGCTTTTTTAACTGGAAAGTAAGTTGCTGTGAACTTTTGGATTTTTATTTGTTATTCTAGATTGCATTAGAGTTGCTTGGTATGTTAAAATAGTTTTCCTTTGATTTTATTTCCTAGGTTGCACGTTTTCAAAAACTACCTAATGGTGAAAATGAGACAATGATTCCTGTATTGACATCAAAAAAAGCAAGTGAATTACCAGTCAGTGAAGTTACAAGCATTCTTCAAGTAAGTGCTTGGTGGGAAGGTAACTAACCAATAGTAAAATCATCACTTAGATTCTGTAGATCATTGCTATCCAATAGAACTATGTACAGTGATAGAAATGTTCTGTTCAGTGTTGTCCGATACAGTAGCCACTAGCAGTATAAGGCGATTGAGCACTTGAAGTGTGACTAGTGTGATGGAGGAACTGATTTTATTTTAATTCATTTAATTTTACATAGTTGCACGTAGCTAGTGGCTACCAAATTGGATACTACAGCTCTAGATCTTTAACATTGCCAGGAACTGCTAGTACTGTTTCAGGATTAGCTGGATTAGGGGAAAAAAATCACTTTGATTAGTAATATAAGTGGAGTTGATCTTCTTTTATAAATGCTTTCTACGATGAAGTGAAAGGTAAGTATAAGTACAGAACTGCAAATAAACTTCAGTTGATTATGTAATTTAATCTCTTCCTAGTTTTAAAAAGCATAGTCTAATGAAACATGAAGAAAATATTTTTTTATTCTTCCATCAGACATTCACACATTTTAACAATGGCATTAAAGACATTGGATATTTAGCTTTTGACCAGGGAAACTAATTATTTTGGGGATGCAAGAATTTTCATTCTTAAGTGATATATATAAGTCATGAGAGACAGTGAGTGAAGGATGTAGGTGATATTCATAGAACATAAATATCCCAAGAACCAATTGATCTTAATAATAATAACTTCATCATTTTAAGTAATTTAGGAAGCACACATTTTTTTGCCTGAAAAATTGTACAATCTAAGAGCAAAAGTAATACCCACTGCAGGGTTTTGGTAAGTCAGAGAGCAAGGAAGGCAGTTATGACCCACTGAATGTTCTTTTGGAGAAACTGATTTTAGAGAACAATAAAACAACGACAACAAAAAAAGCCAGTTATAACGTACCAGTGTTTAGCTTACTGTAAATCTTGTGGCTAGTTTGTGTTATTCCTCTTTCCCCAAAGAAAAACATAAGTTTTTGTTCGTTTGTTAAACTCTACCTTGTGCTTACATTAAAAAAAAAAAAAAAAACTTTATTGAGGCATAATTTACATACAATAAAATGCACCCATTTTTTAAGTGTACAGTTTGCAGTTTGACAAATGTATATACCTGAGTAACCACCATCACAGTTAGTGTATAGAACATTTCCATCACTCCTAAAACCTCTCCTGTGTCCTTTGTAGTTATTCTGTCACCCCATATTAGTTTTGACTATTGTAGAATTTCCTATAGATGCAATCATATAGTATGTTCTCTTATGTGTTTTTCTTCTTTTGTTCTGTGCTTACATTTTCAATAACTGTTACATGTGAAATCTGATAGGCTGATCTTCAGAATGGCCTAAACAAATGTGAAGTTAGTCATAGGCGAGCCTTCCATGGCTGGAATGAGTTTGATATCAGTGAAGATGAGCCACTGTGGAGGAAGTATATTTCTCAGGTGAGATATTTTTATTTCCTCGTCTGCTGTATAATTTACATGAATTTTTGTTACTATAGTTGTTTACTTTCGTGAAGTTGTTTATGAAGAAAGGAAATACTTAAAAGAATTTTTTTTAACTTAAATTTTCCATTTGTTTGGTTTACTGTTAGGTTTGAATTTCTATAATTTTTATTGTGTAAATCTTTAAAAAAAATTTTATTGTGTTTTAGATAAAAGTTTACAGCATTAATTAGTTTCTCATTCAGAAATTTATGCACAAATTGTTTTGTGACATTGGTTGCAATTCCTGCAGTGTGTCAGCACTCTCCCGCATTCCCTTTCCACCCTGCGTTCCCTGTGTCCATTCCTTCAGGTTTCCTGTCCCTTCCTGCCTTCTTGTCCTTGCTTTTGGGCAGGTGTTGCCTGTTTGGTCTTATAGACTTGATTGAACTAAGAAGCACGTTCCTCATGTGTGCTGTTGTTTGTGTTATAGGCCCGTCTAATCTTTGGCTGAAAGGTGGACTTCAGGAGTGGCTTTGGTTCTGAGTTAGCAGGGTGTCAGGGGACCATAGTTTGGGGGGTTCCTCCAGTCTGTCAGACCAGTAAGTCTGGTCTTTTTTTTTTTTTGGTGAATTTGAATTTCGTTCTACATTTTTCTCCCGCTCTGTCCAGGAGCCTCTATTGTGATTTCTGTCAGAGCAGTCGGTGGTGGTAGCCGGGCACCATCTAGTCCTTCTGGGCTCAGGCTGGTGGAGGCTGTGGTACTTGTGGTCCATTAGTCCTTTGGACTAACATTTCCCATATGTCTTTGGTTTTCTTCATTCTTCTTTGCTCCTGATGGGATGGGACCAATAGATGTATTTTTAGATGGCTGCTCACAAGCTTTTAAGACCCCAGACACTACTCACCAACGTCATATGTAGAAGATTTTCTTTTATGAACTATCTGAATGTTATGCCAGTTGACCTAGATGTCCCCTGTGACCATGGTCCCCAGCTTTTAGCCCAGTAACTCGGTCCCTCAGGGTGTTTGGATGTGTCTACGAAGTTTCTATGACTTTGCCTTGATCACATTGTGCTGACTTCCCCTATAATGCGTACTGTCTTTCCCTTCACCAAAGTTACCACTTATCTCCTGTTTAGTGATTTCCCTTCTTCACCACTCCCCTCCCTTGTAACCATCAAAGATTGTTTTTTTTCTGTATGTGAATCTGAGTTCTGTGAGAATTAAATAAAACAATACCTGTAGCATACTTAAATACAAGCAACAGTTAACAGTGATTATTATTAATCATAAAGCACTGGGTGACTCTTTACTCCTTTATAGAAAACACTGAAATTGTTCTATAAACATCTGCTTAGTGCCTGCCATCTGTCAAGTGATGTGCTTGGTACTATGGAGCAGTTTAGAGTGGGGGGAGGGGGGTGGAGATCATGAACCTGGGCTTCAACATGTGATGATGACAGTTAATATTTGAAGGTTTTGTGGTTTACACAGGGCTTTGATTTAATACGTATAGTTAGTTAATCCTTACTACAGTCCTTAGGTTAAGATTCTATTTTACCAGATGAGAAACTTGGACTAAAAAAGATTGTAACCCACAAGTGGCAGGGGCTGTATTAAACTTAGGTACTCAGACTCAGGTTAGTGATTTGTCAACCCTGATCCATATTGCTGGTATAGTTTTATTTTGCTAGAACAGTAATTTTAATTCTCTATGCATTAGAATGACTTGGAGTGCTTAAAAAGTGCTGAAGCCTGGGCCCTATGCTCAGAAGTTCTGATTAATTGGTTTGGTGTGGACTTGGGCATTGGTGTCTGTTCCTCACATGATTCTGATGTGAAGCAGGTTTGGAACCACTGTGCTAGGGAATGGAACCTTGGTTCTCAAAGTGGATAGGAGGTGGTGGCATCTAGCCTCCAAGCTATGATATATAGGGGCTGGGACTCTGCTGGGACACACTGTTTATAGCTCAGTTACTTTGCAGTTTTGACAGCAGTTGGCATTGCTTTGTCAGAAGATTAGAGTCTAACATCAGCTCTGATGTTTAGGGGGTAGCATGTCCAATTGACATATGGGGTGGCCCTGGTGCCTGACATTTAAGTGCTGCCTAACTGGGTTGGCCAACACTCGTCTGTCAGTTGGTCATACTGTGGTGGCTTGCGTGTTGCCGTGATGCTGGAAGCTATGCCACTGGTATTTCAAATACTAGCAGGGATGGTGCGCCTGACCCAAGCCATGGATTCTCAGTCACTTCATACGCTTGCAAAAACTGGGCAATGAGAGTTCTGGCAAAATGGTGGTCTAGGCAGAAGCACCACGCTGTCCCTCCACAGCAAAGATCTGAAAAACTAAGCCGAACAGAGAATACAACAATCCTGAAACCCTAAAACATCAAACGAAGAGATAAAGAACTCAGCCAAGCACCAAATGGAGTGAGAAAACTGACAGAGAACAGAGGGCAGGGAGAGATTCATGC
>NW_004444020.1:681096-715317 GCF_000243295.1 Trichechus manatus latirostris
GGGAGTGGACAGCCCCGTAAAACCAAATGAGACTAACGAGGTACAGGAGTCCAGTGACAAGGGCCAGAAAGCAAAAGGGGACAAGGAAGCTGGTGATAGGGAACCCAAGGTTGAGTAAGGATATTGTTGATGTGTTGCGAGATTGTTAACCATTGTCATAGGGCAACATTTGTAGTGACTGTTTGGTGGGAGGCTGTTTTGTTCTGTGGGCCTTCGTCTTGGGTGGGTGTGGCAGAGCGGTTCGAAGAGTGTGTTCGGTATCGCTGAGCTGTGCATGTGGAGGTTTTTTGGGGTCGTGTGTCTTTGGCTATGTATATTTTCACCAAGGTAAAGGGGAGGTTGAGAAGTTGGAGGGTTGATGTGTTGTGGGGTTGTTGACCGATGTTATGAGACAGCATGTGTAGTTCTGTTTCATGGGAAACTGTTCTGTGGGCCTTCACCTGAAGTACAATAGAGAAAAATAAAATATATTAAAAAAAAAAAAAGAGAAGAAAACAAGAAAAAAAACCCAAAAAACTGGGCAGTGAATAAGGAAGACCAAAGAAGAATCCATGTCTTTGAATTACATGTGTTGGCAAAGAGTATTGAGTATACCATGGAGTGCCAGAAGAACAAACAAATCTATCTTGGAAGAAGTACAGCGAGAATGCTCCTTAGAAGTGAGGATGGTGAGACTTCATCTCATGTACTTTGGACATGTTATTAGGAGCGATCAGTCCCTGGAGAGGGACATCATGCTTGGTAAAGTAGAGGGTTAGCGAAAAAGAGGAAGCCCTCAACAAGATGGGTTGACACAGTGATTACAGCAATTGGCTCAAACATAGCAACGGTTGTGCAGATGGCACAGTACTGGGCAGTGTTGCATTCTGCTGTACGTAGGGTCACTGTGAGTCAGAACTGACTCAGCGGCATCTAACAAGAACTAACAAATTGGGTTGGTGCTAGATCCTTTCCCTTTGGATACTGTAGCCTCAACTAGATAATCCATTGCCATCAAGTCGATTCCAATTCATATAGCAATCCTATAGGACAGAGTAGAACTGCCCCATAGGGTTTCTAAGCCTGTAATCTCCATTGAAGCTGACTGCCACATCTTTCTCCTATGGCGTGTCTGGTGGATTCAAACCACCAACCTTCTGAGTGCTTAACCACTATGCCCTCAGGGCTCCTTCTTCAGGTGGATGGATGTTGGGAAGACCAGCCTTGAGGGAAGTCTTAGGCTTCTCCTGTGAAGATCTTAGTGTCTGTTCCTAGCTGCCCCTACAGGCTGTTCTTGTGGTGTGTGGGTCAACCAAAAATTGTAATCTGCACTAATTTACTTAATTTTAGGAATGTTTTAATCTCATAATTTAGTTATGTTACCCAGTATTTAACCTAAATCTTTAGCTTAAAATCATTTCCCACTTTTTCTATCCCTAGTAGAAATTCAGAACAGCTATATTTATTAATCAATTGGAAATACATGTGTACTATAAGGAATTAGTTTTACATATTGATAATTTCTTTTTTTCTGAAAAGGAGCCGTTGTAAAGTAGTATCTTAAATGTAAAATGTAAACAATATTTTGCTTAGTTGAATTGAAATAGATACGTAAAATAAACCAAATGTAGTCTCATTATAATTTTCTAATCATGCTTGTATAGTATTTTTTTTTTTTGGTTAAAGTTTTGCTGAGATAGAACAGAACTGTCGTTCATACAGAACAGTGTTAAATTGCTGTTTGTTTTTACTTTCAGTTTAAAAATCCCCTTATTATGCTGCTCTTGGCTTCTGCGGTCATCAGTGTTATAATGCATCAGTTTGATGATGCCGTCAGTATCACTGTGGTAAGAGACAATATATGTATTTTTGTACTGTTGGTTAATTGTGCAAATTGGGATCGGGTTTTATTTTGGAAAATGAATTGTGAAATCCCTTAATGTTTCTTCAGAGTTTTTTTGTTAATATATGAATTCTGTTTTTAGTTGCAGTAGTCTCCAGTAATGCTCAAGGATCTATGATTGACACATTTGAACAATGTGATAATTTCATAGATATAAAATACTTTATAATACTTTTCCAGTTAAATTTTCAATTTTTCAGCTTTGTCATTGAGAATATGTGTTAACTAATTGTGAACTAAAGCCTGATGTGTGAGATTAAGATCAATCTTTAACAGTGCATGCTGCATTTACTGTGTATGATTTCATTCTTTACAGCTAGTTTATTCTAGCTTTCATTGATTAGTTTCTTCATCTTTTTTTCAATGAAACAGGTTTCATTGTAGTATAAAACTTTGTAGCAAGTACAGTCATTCATTAAAACAAACATTTTGCTTAAGAATACAGTAGAAAATAATGTCAAGTAACAGGTTTTGAATTTTTGCTTGTGGACTCCCAGGAGTCTCTGAGATCCTTTCAGGGGGTGTGTGAGGGCCAAAACTGTTTTCATAATATTTAAACATTATTCGTCTTCATTTTATATTGACATTTGTGTGAATGGCACAAAAGCAATGATGGATAAAACTGTTAGGGCCTTACCACAAATCAAGACAATGACACCCAAATTGTGCTAGTAATTGTTTTATCATTTCTCTTAAGTATGTTCTTGATAAAGCAGTAAAAATTATTAAGTCTTGAGCCTTGAGTACATTCCTTTTTAATATTCTGTGTGATAAAATGGGTAAAGTACTTCTGCATATTGAAGTATGGTGGTTGTCATAAGGCAATGTTTAAGTCGTGAGCTGAACTAGATTTTTACCTGAAGGATGACTGATAGACAATCTATGATTATTAACACCTGGGTAATTGGCAGACTTTTTTTTGATAATGACTGAAGTGAGCCTGTGGCTTCAAGGAAAACTACTGATAGAATTTGCTGCCAATGATAAAATTCAAGCGTTCAAATGATAATTAGAATTTTGGACAATTTTTATGTACCGCCATAAGCTGAATAGTTATTCAATGTTTATGACTTTTCTGATGAGACTTTCTGTAGCGATATCAATTAGTGTGATTTTTTTTGGCTGTTACGAAATTTGTCAACATTTGGATGACTTAAATAACCCAGTGAACCAGTATTTTCTAAACAACCCGTGCATGGTATTATAAGATCATCATTGGTCAGAGATCTATTGAAAATGTAAGGTAAATCAATGGCTTTTAATGTAACAGATTATGAAAAGTTTATTGATATAATTTCAAATTCTGCAGTGCAAATTATCTTTAAGAAACTAATACTTACTGAGTTTTGGTGTAGTAGATACAAAAAATGTCCACAATCATCTGGAGAAGCTATTAAAATACTCCTCCCTTTTCCAGCTGGAAATCTGTGGGAGGCTGGATTTTCTTCATATACTTCAACCTAAACAACATATCTAAATAAATTGGATGCAGAAGTAGATATGAAAATCCAGTCTTCTATTAAGCCAGACACTGAAGATATTTAGAAAATGTTAAAACATTACCACTTTTCTCACATACTTTTTTTGCTTTGGAAAATATAATTTTCATAAAAAGCATTATTTGTGTTAAAATATAATGGGGTTATTACTTTTTTAGATGAATTAAGTAGAAATGAAAACTGAGTAATTGTTGAAGTATTAACTATGATAAATATCAGTAGACATAACCCATAAACAAAAGCTCTCTGTGGTTCTCAGTTGTTAAGAGTATAAAACCAAACCCATTGCCATTGAGTGGATTCTGACACATAGTGACCCAACAGGACAGAGTAGAACTGCCCCATAGGGTTTCTAAGGCTATAATCTTTTCAGAAGCAAACTGCTACCTCTTTCTCCCGTGGAGTGGCTGGTGGGTTCAAACCGCTGACCTTTTGGTTGGTAGCCAAGCGCTTTAATCACTGCACCACCAGGGCTCCTCATGTAAGAGTATAAAGTGGTCTTGAAATTCAAACGTTTGAGACACGGTCCTGGGGGAGCAAGCCACCATCAGTTGTCACTTTCTTCCCCTCAGGCCTCTGGATAAAGTCATGATTTTTGTTTCAGGCATTCTCAAGGCTTAGAATCTGTTATCTTGGTGCTGTGGGTAGAGTCAGAAAAATAAAATGTGGTTATACCTCAATTTAATGTCTAATTTAAAAGGCTGTTATTTTTTGTCGTTTTTTTAGGCAATACTTATCGTTGTTACAGTTGCCTTTGTTCAGGTGAGTAGGTAGCTTATTTTGCCAACATGAAAATGGTATTTTAGTTAATTGCTTAAAAAAATTAAGGTAGTTCAAGGTGATATCTGTAGTCATAGAGGAGTGATGATGCTTATCAGAACATTTTATTTTTTATATTTTTCAGGTAGTTTCACATATAGACAACTTTCCAGCAAGCTTGTGGGACTAACTTGACTGCTTTGATTTAGGTAGTGGGATGAAGAAAGTCTAGTTTTTTATCTGAGGGTGTTAAGAATAACTGAAGCAAATGGAACCAGGAAGCACAATAATAGAAAAAATATCAAGCAGTAGATTATTGTATGTTTCCAGTAAATTCATGGTTATAGTCTTATAACCATATTATGTTTTAATAACTGTTAGAGCTAAGTCTAGAAGAAACTCCCCTCCCCTAAAAAAAAAAGTAGAATTAAAAGGTCAGTTGATGAAGTATTTGAGGAGAATTCTATAGATCTCTGTGAATGATTCCCCTAGCAGAATGATTTACTTATTTACTCACTTTTTCCCCCAATCTTAAATCATTTGAGTTTTTTGGAGGGGAATTAAAAAGCTTCCAATCACTGTTGGTTACTTTTTTTTTTAATTCCTCATTCCTCTGCAGTAGAGATGTCCTGATCTTGTTCAGACTTCCTATTCAGCATAGCCATTGAAACAGTAAATAAAACGTATGGAAGGAACCCCTTTTAAAGTTAATGTCAATAATGTAGATATAGTGTTGAGATTTTTATTAACAATTATAGGCACAAATAAAAACAGGCTTAGTTTTATGTTTATTTAAATATATAACTTCTGCAGGTTTTAGAACAATGTTTCAGAATATTGGAAGGTCTTATTTTATTAGTTAAAAGTTATGAAACATGGTTAATAAGAATAGAAGAATTATTCTGAAGACCATGCTGCTTTGAATCTTAAGACTGTATTTGGAGTGATAGTGGCTATTCTCACATTCACAGTTTATTCCCTGGGTATTTGCCTTCACTATCCTGGCCTCCTATGGTAATTTCTAACTCAGTGAGTTATTAGTTTTATAGTAACCCAGTCGGAATCAGATCATCTCCAGCAAATTTGTGAGCTCCATCATCAGTAGACCATTAGGGATCCTGTTTCTCCGGAATCTTCTTGCTTAGAACAGACACAAGTTGCCCTAGGGCAGTGGAGCTGGTTAGTCTAGCACAGGTCATTGTATGGTGGATGTCATTCAGTATAGCTATTCAGGAAGCCAAATGAGTGGTACAACCCACTGAACGAGTAACTGAAACCTTCTTTCATCTTTAATAATGCTTCAGATGTATGGGATGTGTGCCCTTTTTCAGAAGGCTTCCCACAAACTTTATCACTACAAGTGGAAGACCTTAGTGGTTTGTTCTTTCTGGTACATAGAGAGCTGTCAACCTTCAAAAAAAAAAAAAACATAAAATTGTGATTTTGACAGTCAGTGTGGAATTTTACACAGATAATTTGCTATACACTTTTAAAATGCAGTGGCTGAGACCATCTGCTAAATATCTTTATGGTAGGTTCATTTTGGAAAACTCAAGAAAGGATCAAAACATTTATGAAAAGCCTAATTTCCAATTGGTAGGTCTGGCTTCTTACACAGATGTGACCCTTTTAACCAAGGATGCCTATGAAACCAACAAGATTTTTATAAATAACAATTTAAAAACCTTCTCTAAAAACATCCTACTTACTGTCAGTTGAACCTTTATAAAAGATGTATCAAATTCTTAATGCTTTATCATTATCCAGTATTTTTGTTTTTACCTAGGAGAAGAGTGCTTTTTATATCCTTTTTATATTTATGTCTGCCTGTCTTTCTCTCTTTCTAATCCCCATTCCCCATCCACCCTCTTAAACTCCTTCCCAGCCATAAAAATAGCTAATTGTAATCAAATGACAATGTCATCTTACAATGAATTTGGAAAATAAGTTTTAGGTATTCATTAGAAATGACCCTCAAGGTAAGTAGCCTTTTGTTTTTGGTAGTATGTTAAGTGGTCACGTGAGGTAGAAGGATCTTTGTAGTTGTATGGAGTTACCTGTTGCCGCCGAGTCAATTCCAACTCATAGTGACCCTGTAGGACAGAGTAGAACTGCCCTATAGAATTTCCAGGGAGCTGCTGGTGGAGTCAAACTGCTGACCGTTTGATTAGCAGCCAAGCTCTTAACCATTGCACCACCAAGGCCCACTTGTAGGAAGTAGAGGCTAAGAAAACAGGAGGAGGACATAAAGGTTGGGTGGCTTCTGTGTCACTTATTTTTAGGATCTAGGATTGGTATTTTCTAGCCTTTTATGCAATTTTTGGATAAAGTGTCCAGATTCTTTAACGTCCTTGTGGTGGTCAGGGAGTGTCTTACAATTTTTATATTTGTAGATTATCTTTATTACATATTTATATGTCCTGCCAAGTAAAGACTGATTTAGTTATGTTATTCTCATACAGCTTTGCATTTTCTATTTGAAAAGGTTTGATGGATGTGAAATTTTGACTGCAGTTGTTTCAAAAACTCTCCCTGCCTTTCACCCCAACCACTTCCCCCTTGCCCCCTTTAACTGGTTATCCAGAGATTCGTGTCCTTACTGCAGGCATGAGGCAAAAATAGCAGTGATGTTGTATAAAGTAAGACTGCTAAAGGAAATGTGAACTACAGAGTATAGTGAGGTGGAGGATATCTGACTCTCAGCTGTGGTTATATGGATGTAAGAAGGCTGGAGCATCAAAAAGAGCTAGGACTCCCGGCAGTTTTCCCTTTCTGATAATTCAGATGATAGGAAAGGTATCCATCAATGTAGGGCCAGCCACATCTCACTCCTTGTTTAGCTGATATTTTTTCCAAGCAAATTTAATCCATAAACCATTGCAGTTAGCGTGGGTTTAAATCCTCAGAACAAGTGTTGCTTGCAGTTAATTGTCTTTGACTGCTTTAGTCTTTAAATACTAAGCATAAAATTCTTTAATTTTGAGGCTCAATGATGTTAAGAACTTTTAATAACTCAAAACTATATACTCTTGTACACACTAATCAGCTTTCTTCATTTTTTTTTTAATAAATAAGCTAAGATTTGCACATTGAATATTAAAATATAAAATTTGGGAGAATAATAATCAAAATTGTTTGATCACTATAATTTAACTAATGAGAGCAAGCTTTTATGGGTAGGAATATAACCACAGGTAAAGGAAAGGATAAAAATGGGGGAAATTTAAAAATAATGATTGAAATTAATATTTAACTATGTCTGTTGTGGAATATAGTCATAGGAACATATATAATTGTACTTCATAAGTATTTTGTTCTGTTAATCTCTACTTTTTCTTTTGAATAGGAATATCGTTCAGAAAAATCTCTCGAAGAATTGAGTAAACTTGTGCCACCAGAATGCCATTGGTATGTTCCATGTTTATGATAAGAATTTCTACCCTTTTAA
Source organism: Trichechus manatus latirostris (assembly GCF_000243295.1). Taxonomy (NCBI): domain Eukaryota; kingdom Metazoa; phylum Chordata; class Mammalia; order Sirenia; family Trichechidae; genus Trichechus; species Trichechus manatus. The sequence goes on from NW_004444020.1 coordinate 688,685, forward strand.
AAGTGATTATCACAAGCTACATATGGCTCCATATTTGTGTAAAGATATAAAAACCATTAATCAGACATGAAAAATTCATGTTCTGTTCACTATAACAAATTGCAGTATTAAAACTTTGAAGTTCTAATTTTGAGATCCTTGAGACATGAATTTATTCAACAGATAGTTTTTTTACATGTGAGTATCTGCCAAGCACTGGGCCAGGGTCAGTAATGAACAAACAAACCCAGATGGTTCAGAGGTAGCTTCAGTTTTTACATTTGAAAAATGAGCCAGATTTTCCAATGACCTGCCATCTAAGCATCTTAATTACCAAGAGCACAGAAACAATCCTTTTCTTGGTTCTTACTTCACTTATCTCCTTGGAGGTGGTAATAAATAGAATGTTTTCCCTTGGGCAAGCCCAGTGGAAAGCATTTTTTTAGATGAGAGTCATGATGGCGTCTGTTTCTTGGTACAGTGTGCGGGAAGGAAAATTGGAGCATACGCTTGCACGAGACTTGGTTCCAGGTGATACAGTTTGTCTTTCTGTTGGTGACAGAGTTCCTGCTGACTTACGCTTGTTTGAGGTAAGTTTGGGAATCTTATTTGTAAAGCATAGTTAATAAGACTAGAAGAATTATTCTGTATTTAGAGGAAAAGTGAAATACTATCATATAATCCTGAAGATCATTTTGTTTTTAACCTTAAGACTGTATTTGGAGTGATAGTGGTTATTCTCACATGAACAGTTTATACCATGGGTATGAATTTGTGAAAAGTGAAAATACTTGGATGTAGATCAGAGGATAAACATTAGCAGTTTTAAGGATTAACACATAGTTGATTTGAAACATTTACTTTTCTAGTTTAAAAAGTGACATATGTAAATGTGCTTTTTAAAAAAATTGTATTTTAATGTGATTAAGGTGAAAGTTTACACAGCAAATTAGGTTTTCATTGAACAATTTCTACACAAATTATTCACTGATACCGCTTACATTTTTCACAATATGTCATCATTCTCATTCATTTTGTTGTGATTGTACAATTTCTAGAACTCTAGTTTCCCTGCCACCTTACCTTTTGATCTTTGCTTTAGAGTAATTTTTGACCGTTTGGCCTCATAAAAATGATTTTTTAAAGGAGCATATTACTCACGGGTGATACTCTTTATTTTATTAGCCAGTCTGTTGTTTAGCTAAAAGGTGACCTCAAGAGGTAATTTTGGTTTAAGATTTAAAGACTGTCTCAGGGCAGTAGTAGTCTCGGGGAGTCCTCTATTCTCAACTGGGCCAGTAAGTCTGGACTTTTTAAGAACTTGAGTTCTGTTACATATTTTTCTCACCAGCAACAACCAGAAAATATGTGTATAGGCATATATGTATATGAGTTTGAATATGTGGGTACATATGTGTGCACAAATAGATATATCTGTAGACATGTACATACAGGTATGTGTGCGCATGCATGTACATACGTATATATAATAAACCACATAGGGGACACAGTTACAGATACTTCTTAGACATAACCAAATACCTCATGAGATTGGTTTTCTGGGTTTGAAGACTTAGGACCAAAATCTCATGGGACAACTCAGTTAATTGGCATAATATAACTCATAAAGTGTATGTAAACATATTATATATACACACACACACACACACACACACATCTTGAATCTTCTGAGGCGTCCATTTAGTACATCAGATCTTTGTGGAAAACCTATGTATTAGGCACTGTGTAAGAAACAAAGATGATAAGATAGAATTCTTGCCATCAGGGAGCATACTATTTGTGTATGCAAATCACTCACCATAAAATAAGATAGAACTCAGTGAGTAAGAGAAGTACAAAGAAAAAGGGTATGGAAATTTAGAGAAGGGAGAGGTCACTTTTGATGTAGGTGAGACCAGAGAATGTCACAGACAGCATGGATTTTGGTGGTGATGATTGAAGAGTAGTATTGGACAGAGATGATGAAGACAAAATGAATCAACAGTATTCAGGTCACTGGGAGCTTTCCAGTATATGATATAGGGCTAGGGTACATTAAGGGTAGAAAATGTATGATGGAATCAGATTCAAGAGGGTCTGGAATGTGAAACTCCACTTCAGATTTTATTCCTTAGGAATTAGCTCTTAAAGCTTATGTGCACCTAGTAAATGATGTTACTTTTAATCTGGCTGCAATGTGTAGCATAGATTGAAGGGATGAGAAATGTAGTTAAGCACCTAATTTAAGAGGTCTTCATAGCCCATTAGCATGCTAACCTCATCCGCTATTGGAATTAACAGCTGTTCATTGACACTTATAGAGCTGTCAGTCTTTATACTGACGATGTCCCAAAGTTCTCATACAGAGCTTATAAAAAGACCTTTTTGAACTATGGTAAGAACAGACTTCATTTAATCTTAAAGTAGAGGTCTTTTTTCCAAATACTTAAAATTTATCCTCAGAAACATATAATCAAATTGCTGTAATTGGGTGAGTGGGAATAATTTATAATACAACAAGTATTAGGAATAGTATACATTTTACTTTTTACCTTCTTTCTCCCGTTTGCAGGTCTTTTTATGTTACTTCTTCATTTCTGCTCCCTTTCTCTTGTTCCTGATACTTAGTTTATGCAATATCTTGTATTATTCTTCAGAGATTGGGTAGTCCTGTTATATGACATGTCATCTGCCCCCAAAGAGCACTAATTTGAATTCATGGAGTTGATGTTATCTGTTCTGGAGTGCTTCTCTTCCAATTCAGAAACAGGCCTCATTAGTGGGATAGTAAGAAGATAGTGTTTTCTGTGGTTTGAAAAATATGAACAGTGTAATGACAGAAACTTCAAAATACCACGTGGCTTGGTAAAGTATTTTAGGGTTTTCATTTAAATAAGTGTTAATTGATCTGAGAATTAAATGTCTCAAAGTTTACATATAAATACTAAAAAACCTATCAGTATGAATTAGTATGGTTTTGATCCACTCAGCGAAATATATATTGAAGATGTTATAAGTTCAGTAAGAAGGAAGTTTTTACTTTTTAGAGATTGATGTCTTAAAAATTATAAAGCATATGCCTTGTAGAATAACTTATTAAGTGTTAGTGTTCTTCCTACATGTTAACTTTTCAAACACTTTATCAGCACATGTTTTATTCTGCAGGCTGTAGTTAGGTTGATTTTGTTATAGTTAATCCATTTTTACATATGTGGTTGCTCTTCTTTTTTTTTTTTTTAAATTCCCTCTTCCCTAATTCTGCTCTATTTGGTTTGCCTACTATTTGGTCCCATAAGCAGGCTTTCCCAACCACTATGATAGTAGATTGAAACAACCTTCCTAAAAGATTTGAGCATTTTGTGCTGCTTTTAGATTTAAATGTACTGACTTAGGACATAAGTCATAATAAGACTGATAAGGTCAATTTCTCGTTTGGACACAGGCTGCTAGCTTTTTGGGGACTACATTGGCTTGTTAGAGTTTTGTTTGGTTATGGTGATCTTTGGATAATTTCGCAAGGCTAGCTGGTCGTTTGATATCCTAAATGAAATAAACTCTTCATTATGGTTTAAAGGAACCAGAAAACTCCTCAGTCGATGTTGGGATATCAATAATTACTCACTAACAAAGCACATGGATTTCACTTTAGAAAAATCGAGCCCCTGGACTTCTGCAGTGTCGCTGTCTTTTTGTGGACTGGACCCAAGATTAAGGTTGCCACTTTAGCATCGTCATGCTGCACCTCTATGGTTCTTGTCATGAATTTCAATGGGTAGTGTTTCGGATTTTGGCTGTAAATCTTAATTGGCTCCATAGGAACATCTTGTCAGCATAGTCAAGTGACCTGACTGCTATGCATCTTTTATCTGGTATTATCTGTTCATAGGCTGAGACTGGCATTTGTAAGTACTTTTAAAAGAATATTAAAATTGATAACTTGAGGAATTTTGTGTTGTTTGTTGTTTCCTTGCCCAAGTCAGTTTTCCCTAAGCCAGGGGAGAGAGCCAGAGCCACAGTGTGTTGGTGGTAGTAACTTTCCCAGCTCAGGAGCCTGAGAGCCACTGGTGGACAGTAAAACTTAGAGGAACTGTTTTTTACTGAAAAACTGTGGGCCTGTTTTTTATCTTTCCCCCTGAGAGTTTTTATTTTAATTTTAAAAAGTATTTGAGAAATGGCACCATTGGACAATCGGAGGTGGCCAAGGGATTGGTCAGTCAGTGACTTTAAATGAAGCAATCTTGTAGCCTGTATATATCTGCATAACAGTGCATTTTAACCTTTGTGAAAAACCACATATTTTCCATATGTTCCAGGGGAAGTCTATATCAGTGTTTGAACAAAGAATCTTTTACAAGAGAAAACAATGTAAAAGTCATACGAAAGACTTTTTTTTTGGTCTGTTGAAAATATTTTACTTTTTTTAGTTATAACTTTCTAACTAAGCCCAATACATTGCCTGATATGGTAGCAGATTTTTCTTTCACACAGGATTCTGAATGAATACTTCCATGGACATTTTCTTTTGTGGTTTATGTGCTTAGGGCTGCCCCATATCATTGTCTTTGAGAACTGTCTTCAAGATCTAGACGCTGGCTGCAGCTGCCTTTTTTTAAAACTGAATTTTTGATCTGATGGTTTTCTAAATGTATCAGACTTCTTTTTAGAGAATTAGTACCACTTGTGGGGCTGAGAGCCAAGATTTGTTCATTTTTATGATGGTAGATTATTAGATCATTTTAACCTGGGCAGAAAAGCTGGCTCCATTAGAGCCAAAGCCTACTGGGGCCAAGCTCAGAAGTCCAAACTCAAGCCAGTTGTCATTACATAATGAATAGTTTTTGGTATCCTCAGGGCGTATTCTTCGGGTTCCCTGGTTCTAAGGGAAAGTAAGAATTAAAGATAATGGACATGATTGAGCAGGCATAGGTTTACTTTGACCACCTCTCACCTGAAGGAAGGGGTAAGTGATAGTCTTCTCCACTGAAACCTTCTTGGCTTTTATCCCTATTTGCATATTCTCATACAGCCCTTCGTTAAGAACCACTAGCAAGCAGCTTCTTCCATGGTAGGTAACTCCATTGCTAGAGCCAGCTTTCTGTGTCAGAGGAGTCTGACTTCCTGGATTACAAAATACATTTCCATTTTCTCAATGAAAAGCTTTATATTCTGGCAAAATCCACGTTGCAATTCTGATTTGGTTGGCTGTACTTTTTAAGAAAACGATCTTTTCAAACCTTTTATAGAATATAAGCATGTAGTCATATTTTTTATTTATTTATGTTTGTAAGGAAGCTGATTTAGGCAATATGTGATCCTTTTCTTAAGGAATCAGTCTGTGACACGTAGCCACTTTAACTATTCAGTAAATTTTTGAGGGCCATGTTCAGAGCACTGTACCAGGCTTCAGAGCTAGGAAGTGAAAAAGACACAGTTTGTACCCTCTCTACTGGGAGATAACAAATTACAAACAACTGAGATGCAAGAAATAAAATGCTGCTCCTGAAAGGAAAGGAATTGACCATAAGAGCTTAGGCAGCCACTTCCCTTTTTCAGGCCTCACTTTTCTCAGTGTGAAATGGAGTTGTCTTAGGGCAGTGCTTCCTAACCTTTAATGAGAAAAGGAATTGTCTAGGTTCTAATTCTACAGGTTTTGGGTGGGGCCTGAGGTTCTGGTTCCTAACCATCTCTTCGGCCATGCCAAATGTGCTGGGCCACCCATCACATCTTTAAAAAAATTTTTAAATTGCTTTATGAGGTGTGATTCACGTATCATATAATTCACACATTTAAGTGTACTCTTCAGTATTTTTCAGTATATTCAGAGTTATGCAACTATCACCACAATCTAATTGTGGAACATTTTCATCACTCCAAAAAAAACCCCCTTAGTTTGAAACAGTTACTTCGTAGCATTCCCCATACCCCCAGCCCCTGGCAACCACTAATAGACTTTCTTTGTTTCTATAGATTTGCCTATTCTGGGGATTTCATATAAATGAAATCATGAAATATCTAGTCTTTTGTGTTTGCTTTCGTTCACTTAACATAATGTTTTCAAGATTCATCCATGTTGTAGCATATATCAGTACTTTATTTTTTTTATTGCTGAATAATATTCCACTGTATGGATACACTACATTTTGTTACCTATTCATCAGTTGATGGAAATCTAATCGTTTCTTCTTTTTGGCTTCATAATGCTTCTATGAATATTTGTGTACAAGTTTTTGTGTGGACATGTGTTTTTATTTCTTTGTTATTTTTTAAAATTTATTTGGATATGTGCTTTTATGTATGTATCTAGGAGTAGAATTGCTGGGTTATATGGTAACTTCAAGTTTAAGTTTTGGAAGAACTGCCAGACTGTTTTACAAAGCAGTTGCATCATTTTACGTTCCTGTCAGCAATATTTGAGGGTTCCAGTTTCTCTCTATTCTTGCCAACACTTTTATTGTCTGTCATTTTGAGTGTAGCCATCGCCCACCATATTTTGAGTAACAAGGCTTTTAAAAGGCCTTTCCCATTTGGATTTATGATTCTTATTCTGATTGGGTACAAGATTGGACCCATGAAAGCCTCTTTTGAGGCAGAGCTGAGTTCTGGAAGATGAATAGCATATTTTTGAGTCCCAGAAAGAAGAGGAGGGAGATACCTTGATGTCTTGGTGTTCTAAACATAATCATGTGAAAGCACATAAAATGGAATAACAATGTGTGTGAAATAATATAGTAAAACACAAAATAAGTTTATATTTTCTGTTTATTATAATAAATGCTAGGAAAACATTTTCATTGCTTTATTTTTCAGCAGGGAAAAATTATTTGAAAAAAAATCTCAGAGGGGAACAAATATAAGTTTATATATTGACTTCAGTGTGATATTTTATGCTAGGTAAATTTGATAAGTTGTTTCATAGTATGTTACTGTCCCTCTTATTGTGATTTTATATTCAGACTTGTAAAAAAGCACCTTACAAATATCTTAGGTAGTGGAGATTTTAAGTGTTAAAAGAAATTTACTAGAATGTTGAGGAAAGTATATGGTATATTTGTGGAATTTAGAAATATTCACTAAAAATGGTTTGATGTAGTCACCGGTGTATGACTTAGAAAAAGCACATACATTTCTGTAGAAGTATTAGCATATTACAACCCAGAAAGTGACTCCAGAGATACTTGGAGCACTGGAATGTTTGTTCTTAGATTATATAAGCTTATGCTGCTGCTCAGTGCTTTGTTGTCCGGTTTTTATAGTTCAGACGCTTAAAAACAATGTGAACTGAGGAATGCTATTCATGTTTAAAACACTGAAGAGAAATGACCCCCCCCCTCGCAAGTCAGTAACCTTTAAAAAGGGAAGAAAAACAATGTGACTGAGTTACTGTCCTTTCATTTTTTTTAAGATTCTCATTTCACATTGGTAGGAAAGGACTGTTGCAAAAGTAGATCCCTTAAAACATTTTTTAAAATTCACTTTTATTCAGTGTTTTTTAAGAATGTATGGTGATAAGGCACTGTCCCAGGTGCTGGGTCATACCTTTGGAAATTAAAAAACAACAAAAACACGCACGCATCCGTGCATGTGTGCACGCGTACACATACATACACACAAGCCACCCTTATGGTGCTTACACAATCTAGTTAAGAGAGATAGGGAAATAAGTAAAATAAGTGCTATGATCTTTGTTTTGAGAGGGTTTGGAGCTATTTCTGGCTCACCTATAATGACAATAGAGGTCTTGTAGATCTCTTTTGAAATTTGGTTTGTTTTAATAATCATAGTGAAATATCCTTGAAATCATTGTTAGCTGAATACTAGCTTTTAAACTATTGGCCACTTGATCAAACTGAATTTGTGTGCTTGAGTCAGGCAATCGATGGTTCATGCATGAATTTACCATGGGATTAAATCAATTTCTTGTTGCTTTTTCAATAATTGATAACACTTGATTGGCTAGGTTTTAAGTGTTAATAAGCTAGAGCTCGTGAAGAATTTTTAATTACATTTTTGTTCATTTGAATAAGCAGAGAAATATAATTTTTGAGGACATGAGTAAGAAATTTTATCATAATAAGGCGCCTGCAGATGAATATTTTGAAAGATTGTTTTCTGGGGAAAGAAATACATTTCTAATTTGCTTTTTTAATGACTTTTAATTCTGGATTAGGGAGGTGGTTGGCTCAAGAGTATGCTATGTACCAAGCTGTTCTTTAGTTTAAGAACTTATTTATATATGCAAATTATTTCATATTAATTTTAATTTTTTCAAGTACTTCCTGTCTTTTAGGAAACCTTTTGACACTGTATATGCTTGTTTTCTGCCTAGTGTTTTTTACAGGAATAATAATCTTGTGAATTTTTTCAACATTTTTATTCTGTAGGTGTTAAATATTCAGATTGTGGATTATATGTACATCTTGATTATTATTTATATCCTGATTTTTGAGTGGTGTCATGAGTTATTGTCACATCTACCAGAGTGCCTGAGGAAAAGTGAAGAAAAAGTGAAACTTAATCAGTTTCTCTATTCATTAGAAGCTCTTCTGAAGGTTTAATGCTTAAACTTTTGGCTAGTTGGCACGGGGTTGAGTCTTTGATTTTATCTTACCTTTCTCTCTCATGTATGCAGTGGATAAATGACTCTAATGTCTTCTGAAATGAATTAAATTGTGACGTTGTTAAACTGCAATAGGCTTGCCTTATTTACTGAATACTAGCTTTAGAAATGACCTCCTTCCCCCTACTCCCTCAAAACACTGCCTCCTGCTAAAACTCTTGAAATCACTGGAACCTCTAGAAAATATTCTAGTTCCAAATGAAGCAGCAAGGATATATCAAGAAGCATAAGCAGTTTCAAAAAGTTGTTGAGTTAACATTCATTCACAGCAGTGTCAGTCATTTATATTAAACTGCTTCCTTTTTTTACTGAAGTTTGATTGGAGAAAATTGTAGTTTGAGTTTTCGAGGATAGTGGTTTTTGAGGGACAGTGGTTATATTTCTGAAAAGCTTCATATGTCAGGAGTGGGGGACATACATTTTCCTCATGGATTTGCATTCCAGTTGGGAAAGACCTACACAAAAGGATGGTGATACATCTTACGGAAAAAAATAAAACAGGACAGGGAGATAGGGCATGTCACATGTAAGAAGTAGGCAGTTGCTATTAAAAATTGGATGGTTAACGAAGGTCTCACTGAGAAGTTAATGTCTGAGCGTAGACCTGAAGAGAGGTGAAGGAAAGAAATCATACCTTTGGAGTATGAAGTTGGGGTTGGGATTTAGCACCATGACAGTAGATGATGCTGAAGAAAGTTGAGGTCACCATGCATCTGAGGAGAAAAGTACTAGAATAGGTTGCATTAAAAATAAAGGGGCAGTCCATGTTCATGGATTAGAAGAATTATAAGATGTCGGTACTACCCAAAGTGATCTATAGATTGAACAGAATCCTGATCAGAATTCCAACAGTCTTTGCAGAAGTGGAAAAGCCAATCCTCAAATTCGTATGGAATTTCGAGGGGCCCTGAATAGACAAAGCAATCTTGAAACAGAACATTGAGGTAGGAGGACTCACACTTCCTGATTTCAAAATGTACTGTAAAGCTACAGTAATCAAAACAGTCTGATGTTGGTATAATGATACACATATAGACCAATGGAATAGAATTGAGAGTTCAGAAAGAAACCCATACATCTATGGTCAGTTGATTTTTGACAGGGGTGCTAAGTTTCTTCAATGGGGAAAGAATAGTCTCTTCAATAAATGGTGCTGGGACAATTGGATTTCCATATGCAAAAAACAATGAAGATGGATCCATACCTCACACCATATATGAAAATTAACTCCATATTGATCAGTGACCTGAAACCATAAATGTTTTAGAACATAACATAGGGTTAATACTTCAGAACCTAGTTTTTGACAGTGAGTTCTTAGATCTGACACCAAAAGCACGAGCAACAAGACAAAATAGATAAATGGGGCTTCATAAAAATTAAAAACATTTGTTTATCAAAGGGTTTTATCAACAAAGTGAAGAGACAACCTAAAGAATGGGAAAAATATTTGGAAACCATATATCTCATAAGGATTTAATCTCCAGAATATATAATGAACTGCTACAATTCAACAACAAAAAGACAACCCAGTTTAAAAAAAAAAAAAACTGAGCAAAGAACTTGAAGAGGTATTTCACCAAAGAAGATATACAGTGGCCAGCAAGAACATGAAAGGATACTCAACATCATTCATTAGGGAAATACAAATAAAACTAAAGTGAGATACCACTTTACCCCCACTAGGATGGCTATGTATGGTGAAAGGATACAACCCTGATGCACACCTTTCCTGACTTTAAACCATGCCATTTCCCCTTGTTCTGTTTGAACAACTGCCTCTTGATCATGTATAGGTTCCTCATGAGCACAATTAAATGTTCTGGAATTTCTGTTCTGCACAATGTTGTTCATAATTTGTTATGATCCACACAATCAAATGCCTTTGCATAGTCAGTAAAACACAGGTAAACATCTTTCTGGTATTCTCTGCTTTCAGCCAGGATCCATCTGACATCAGCAGTGATATCCCTGGTTCCACGTCTCTTCTGAATCCGACTTGAATTTCTGGCAACTCTCTGTCGATGTACTGCTGCAGCTGCTTTTGAATGATCTTCAGCAGAATTTTACTTGCATGTGGTATCAGTGATATTGTTCAATGATTTCCGTATTCGGCTGGATCACCTTTTTGGAATAGGCATAAATATGAATCTCTTCCAGTTGGTTGACCAGGTAGCTGTCTTCCAAATTTTTTGGCATAGATGAGTGAGTGCTTCCAGTGCTGGATCCATTTGTTGAAACATCTCAACTGGTATTCCATCAATTCCTGAAGCCTTGTTTTTCACTAGTGCCGTCTGTGCAACTTGAACTCCCGTCAGTACCATCAGTTCTTGATCATATGCTACCTCCTGAAATGGTTGAATGTCAGCCAGTTATTTTTGGTATAGTGGCTCTGTGTATTCCTTCCATCTTCTTTTGATGCTTCCTGTGTCATTTAATATTTTCCCTGTAGAATCCTTCAGCATTGCAACTTGAGGCTTGAATGTTTTCATCAGTTCTTTTCAGCTCGAGAAATGCTGAGCGTGTTCTTCCCTTTTGGTTTTCTGTCTTCAGGTCTTGGCACATTTCATTATAATACTTTACTTTGTCTTCTTGAGCTGCCCTTTGAAATCTTCTGTTCGGCTCTTTCACTTCATCATTTCTTCTTTTGCTTTACGACGTTCAAGAGCAAGTTTCAGAGTCTTTTCTGGCATCCATTTTGGTCTTCGTGGTTTAATGTCAGGAAGGGTGTGTGTCAAGGTTGTATCCTTTCACCATACTTATTCAATCTGTATGCTGAGCAAATAATCCTAGAAACTGGACTGTTGCAGAAGAATGGGGCATCAGGATTGGAGGAAGACTCATTAACAACCTCGTTATGCAGATGACACAACCTTGCTTGCTGAAAGTAAGGAGGACTTGAAGCACTTACTGATGAAGATCAAAAACCACAGCCTTCAGTATTGATTACACCTCAACATAAAGAAAATGAAGATCCTCACAACTGGACCAGTAAACAACATCATGATAAACAGAAAAGATTGAAGTTGTCAAGGAATTCATTTTACTTGGATTCGCAATCAACACCCATGGAAGCAGCAGTCAAGAAATCAAAAGACATATTGCATTGGGCAAATCTGCTGCAAAAGACCTCTTTCAGGTTTTGAAAAGCAAAAATGTCACCTTGAAGACTAAGATGTGCCTGACCCAAGCCATGGTATTTTCATTTGCCTCATACGCATGCGAAAGCTGAACAGTGAATAAGGAAGACTGAAGAAGAATTGACACTGTTGAATTGTGGTATTGGTGAAGAATAATCGAATATACCATGGACTGCCAAAAGAATGAACAAATCTGTCTTGAAAGAAGTACAACCAAAATGCTCCTCAGAAATAAGGATGGCGAGATTACATCTCACATACTTTGGACATTTTATCAGGAGAGATCAGTCTCTGGAGAATTACATCATGCTTGGTAAGTAGAGCATCAGTGAAAAAGAGGAAGACCCTCAAAGAGATGGCTTGACACAGTGGCTGCAGCAATGAGCTCAAGCGTGACAGTGATTGTGAGGATGATGCGGGACTGGCCAGTGTTTTGTTCTTTTCCATGTAGGGTCACTATGAGTCAGAATCAACTCGACAACACCTAACAACAACAACAGGATGGCTGTTATGAGAAAAATGGAAAACAACAAGTGTTGGCAAGGATATGAAGAAACTGAAACCCTTATCTATTGTTGATGGCATTGTAAAATGGAGCAGCCGCTGTAGGAAATAATTTGGCCATTTCTTAAAAAGTTAAGCATAGAATTGCATAAGACCCAGAAATTCTACTCCTAGGTATATATACCCGAAAGTATTGAAAGCAGGGACTCAAAGAGATACAGTCACGCACCACATAACATCCGTTCGGGCAACATTCGACCTCACATACATCTGTGGTCCCATAAAGTTAAAATAGAGTTCAGAAATCCTGATTGGAAAACAGGATGAAGTGGGCGTAACCAGATACAGTGAACACTACAGCTTCCCACACGCAACATGTGTTTCTCATGTCTCTTGGCTGAACTGGTGCTGAGGGCTGGGTGGGGCAGGGTGACTCATGCCACTTCTCCCACTGCTACAGTGGCTTCTCGCAATCTGTGTACACCTCACACTGCCTGGACCTGAGTGGAGCTTCCCAGCAGTCCTGAGTAGTGAGTAGCAGCTCCTGCTACAGATGCCAGGCATCTGGGAGGACATATAGGATGCTGGGGTGCTGGGCAGTGGGAGGCTCCCAGCACCAGCTCAGAGTCATCTGAGGTTGGAGCCGGAACCCAGGTTCTGGGTGAACAGGTCGGGGCCCAAGTGTCCAGATGCTGAGAGACGTCATTTGGGCGACCCGGTGGGGAGTGAGCACTCCTACAGGGACCTGAGGCCTTGAAAGGATGGATGATCATCTGAAGTTGGGCTGGCTGGAGGCGTCTGGAGCAGGGACTCAGGTATTCGAGCAGGAGGAAGTGTCTGGTGCTGCCAGGTATATAGTGATACCCCAGAGCCACTGAACCCACTGCTATCAAGTCAATTCTGACTCATAGCAACCCCATAGGGTTTTTAAGGCCTTAAATCTCTACAGAAGCAGACTGCCACATCTTTTCTCCCATGGAGTCGCTGGTGGTTTTGAACTGCTGATCTTTTGGTTACTAGTTGATCACTTTAACCACCGTGCCATGAGGGCTTCTTACATAATGATACCAAACCAAAACCAATTGCCATCAAGTCAATTCCGACTCATAGTGACCCCATAGGACATAGTAGAACTATCTCATAGGGTTTCCAAGGAGCAACAGGTGGATTGAAACTGCCAACCTTTTGGTTTGCAGCCTAGCTCTTAACCACTGCGCCACCAGGGCTCCACGTAATGGTATGTTACATGTATAACCTATGTTACCTTGCTAGATACAATAGCTGAAATACAATACTGTGTGAGTACATTCATTATCTTGGATATTTAGTCAGTACAGGCACACTACAGTATCCCGTATCACTTTGCTAAGGATATAATATGGTGTTCGCACAGTATCCAAATCATATAACGTCCTGTTTCACAGAATGTATCGTGGATGTTAAGCGACGCATGACTGTACTTATATATCAGTGTTCGTTGCAGCATTATTCATAATAGCTAAAAGATGGAAATGACCGAAAATGCCCATCAACAAATGAATGGATAAACAAAATGTGGCATATACATGCAATGTAGTTATTACTCAGCCATAAAGAGAAATAAAGTTCTAATACATGCTATGACATGGGTGAACGTTGGAAATACTATACTAAGTGAAATAAGCCAGACACAAAAGGAAAGATATTGTATGATCCCACTTGTGTAAAACATTTAGAATAGGCAAACATGTAGAGACCAAAGTTTATTAGTAGTTACCAGGGGCAGGTGTGAGGGAGAAAGGGCATTATTGCTTAGGAGGCATTGAGTTCCTGTTAAGGGTAGCGGAAAATTTTCGAAACAGATAGTTGTGATAGTTGTTGTCATAGGGGAAAAAGACCCCAGACTCAAATTTAATCAAAAGATTTGTATTAAGCAAAGACAATCATTGCAGTGAGGGATCTGCCAGCATGCACTGGGCATAAGAGACTAGAAGAGTCCACTGAATCACAATCAAGATATCTAATACACTGTTACAGAAGGAAGTGAAGTTAAAAAAAAAATTCTAATTGGTTATTCATCAGTACATTTTTGTCAGAGGCGGGAAGCACAACATGTGGGAATATATGACTGATTTGAAGACTCTTTGTTGGCTATATACCATTTAGTTATTATGGGGATATTTCTTTGGGAATGACCTGGCATCATCTGTTCTTGGCTTAGTGACTTGCAGCAGGTTCCCAGGTTAATTACAATAAGCTCCTTTTTGAGAGCATAACTTCCCTGTAGCATAGCCTCTTCATTGGTTAAGATAAAATACCTACCCTTTATGGAACATTCCTTCGCTAGATAGGGGAAGTAATGAAACAATGAATTTCAGCTTGTACTCTCATTTCCTCCTGGACTTTTCATAATAATTAACTTTTAACAAATGCTCACACAAAATGGATTCTAGTGTTAACTATAACGTTAAATTCTCACATAAAATGAATTTTAGGCCTGCCTTGTTTAGCTTCTCTTACTCTGGTCAAGACCTCATATAATTTTAGGGTCTCCATATCATTGTACAACATGATAAATATAATTAATGTCACTGAGTTGTACCTGTGAAAATGGTTGAAATGGCAAATGTTTTATTATATATATTTTACCATAATTAAAAAAAGGAAGAATTTCTTAAAATCAACTTGACCTATATAAAAATGTTGCCCAGGACTGCCGTTTCACCTAAGGAAAGGAGAGAGGACGATTTGTTATTGCCTCTCTTTTTCACTGCATACACACCCCAGTTTGCAAACTTAGAATTTAAGATAACGTTATTAGCATCGTGTTTCCAGTTGTTTTCCACATTCCAAAGTGTAGATCTGGAATAAACTTGTGAACACAGCCTCTTCTGCGCACTGGACTGCCTGGACAGGAATTCCAAATCACAAATTTTCAATAAAAATTTCATAATTTGTTGATGACATTTGGATTGTAAACTAAGTTCCTAGTCTTAATAATTTTTCTAGTAAACTTTCTGTTTACTTTTGGGATCACATTTTTTTCCTTGATTAGTTTTCCTAAAAGATGAATTTATGCTTTTAAAAATTTTTTCATTAGAAAGTTCAAATTTAATTCAAATATTTGAGCATTTAATTTTATTAAAGTAATGGTTACTTTGTTTCTCAAACTTGATATATATGTGTATACTTTTCTATAATTTTGAAAAGAGAAAATCATTTAGTATCTAGTTTTTATCTAGTACTTATTCTTAAGGTCTTTAATAGAGAAGGAATCATTTCATGAAAGGAAAAAAATTAACTGGTTAAAATAAACAGTAGTTTAACAATTCCAATTTCATACTTTGCTGCTATTTTAACTCTTACGGTACATTATCTTAAAATACCTTGTTACCTGTATTATACATAAACTGATTTATTATATATTATTAAATGCCAACTCTGTGCCAAGACAGTCTGTAAGAGTTTGGATATTTGTTTTATGAGAGTTTTAATTGATGATTAATACGGTATGATCTCTGCCCTCTTTACGCTAACATTCTCGTGGTGGAGACAGACAAAAAGTGTATCTTACTATTTGAACTCATATAATCTTATCTAGCTTGTATGTGCACATTTGGCATTGTTACACATTTCATTTACCTACCTTCTGTTTCATGGGCAGCGAAAGTGATCTCTAGACTGTAAATTTCCAATTGAGGATAAGCTCCCTGAGGCCAGAGAACATGTCTTGTTTGTTGTAGCCATATTATGTAGCAGTGTACCAGGCAGATAGTGGGGACCCAGATACTTAAATAAATGCTTATATAGATTTTAATCCCTACTGTTTTGTAAGAATTACTGTCTCAAAACAAATCTTATTCCTTGAGGCTTTAGAGCCCTTCTTCAAACCATGTGAACCTCCTCATTCCCCCATCTCTTTTTTTGTGGACTTGAACAACTGAGCTGTTTTTAGCTATGTACTGTTTGTTTGCTTCTCTCCCTTGCTTACTTATTTGAAGTGCCCACCATAATTTTTCTTTCTGAGCTGACTGAAAGCTATTTCAATAGTTGAATTTCTTCTCTCTTACTTGAAATATCAGCACATTCTATTTAAAAAATCAAAATATGCTAGTTTCCTTCCAGTTGTTATTGTCGCTTGAAAGTGCCTTTGGTAATCTTGTAGTTTTGAAACACACAGATGAGATCTATGCAGCCAGCTACATTGTGTGATTTAGACAAAGTTCATTGGTTATATGTTCTTGGTAGTCTGAGTTTTAGTTAGGAATTTATAATTATATAGGGAAAAAGAGAGAGAGAAGGGCCCAAAGCCACCTTTTCTTCTTCATCAGCTTGTCTCCTGCACTAGACAAGACTGATTGCTATTGTGCTATGACTTGTCTTTTCTGTAGAATTTTTTAAGAAAAAATTCTTACCCTCCTCAATGGCCATTGTCCAAGGTTGAAGCTAAAGAGCTAGATCACTGATAGGGTCAATAAAGCTATGCTTTTCCTCTCTTTTAAAAAATATTTATGATATCCATGATCTCTGCAGAAGCATGTATATAAATATACATTCTGCTTCTTAATAACTTCCATTTGGAATGAATGCAGGAATGTATAGCAAGAATTTCATGAAAACTGAGCCCAAAATGATGAAGTTATTTTTCTTTTTAACTCTTCATTTGTGTTTCTCATTTTATCATCTTTGGTTTTAATCTATAAAACACATTTCCAGAACTTTAGGGCATGTTAAAATTAGGACATCATATTTTATCATTAAAGAGTTGGCATTTTCTCTTGATAAAGACTGAGTCTCAGCTAGTGTCTCCTTTTCCCTGGTTATATTAGAACTTTAGCCTAATCTAGTCTCATGGTATAGCACTCTGCTTTTCATGTCTCAGATTTTGTTGACTTAACTTCATTTTTAAATATGGATGTATATATTCTCGTCTTCTGGCTTTGAGTAATGGATATTATATAAGATGTAGTTAATCAGTAAAAAGGGGATGTTTGAGAAAGAAGTGATGGCTGTGAACTCTTGAGATGGTAAATATAGCACAGAGAATCTTCAAACTTGAATTTATGGACTTCATGTTCTCCAAGGCTGTGGATCTTTCCATTGATGAGTCCAGCTTGACAGGAGAGACCACTCCTTGTTCTAAGGTGACAGCTCCTCAGCCAGCTGCGACTAATGGAGATCTTGCATCTAGAAGTAACATTGCCTTCATGGGAACACTGGTCATATGTGGCAAAGCAAAGGTATTTTTTTTTTCTTGTTTTGAAAAAAGTAGTTTCTTTGTTTTCAAACATTTTCTCAAATACTGTTTTGCTAATTTTATGTGGATTTTCCAAAATATATGGCAAAGAAATGACAGTATGAAATACCTAACCCATGGGAGCTATTTGTGAGATTGGGAAGAAGCTTTTCCGTAGTTCTGTCATTTACCAGGTAATGGGTCTTTTAAAAGCATAGTCCTTACTACCTGTTCCTTTTTTAATTTAGAAAGAGTGGTTCATGGACTGCTGGTTAAAGAAATTTTTAGTATTTAGTTGGTATGGTACTGGCTATGAATGTTGATTGTTTTCAAATATTTCTTTGATTCTGATATTCTAGACACAACTGCATTTGAGTGGAAGAAATGACATTAACTGTCTATATTGAGTGTAAGAAATTCAGATTTCAGAAATATTAAAATAGGCCTCAGAACTGAGGCAGTATTATTTTAATGAAATATTTGCTTCCACAGTTTGCATCTAAAGAAATACTAATGATGTATATAGTCATACCGAAAAGTAAGCTTGTTAAGGGAACGTTGGATGTGAATGTCAGGCATGTTCACTGTGGGCTAGACTTTAAAGAAAGGAAATGAAAGGTTTTTGATTTTTGGTTGAGAGAAGTGATTCCATCTGAATGTAAATGTATTTTCCATTTTTCCCTCCTAGGGTATTGTCATTGGAACAGGAGAAAATTCTGAATTTGGGGAAGTTTTTAAAATGATGCAAGCAGAAGAAGTGAGTAGTTAATTTGCTAATGATGTACTAGTTCAAATCTGAAATTCTTCACTGTAAGTAGAGGAAAAGAGAATATTTGGTGGGTTATTTTATGTACTATGGAAGCCATATTTTATTCAGAGTATTACTCAGTCGTCTCTACTTAGCAACATAATTGGAAAGTCTATTATTGGAAGTGTCTGAATTGACATAGTATTCCAAAACATTTTGATTTTTATTCATAGTTTATAGTAGAAAAGGTTTGTGGCCAATTATTTATAGATCTTATTCTTTTTAGATATTAGCTTTATCATTCCAATTTTAAGGATTACTGATTAGTGTATTTGTACCTCAGAACATTTTTTGTACCAATATTTACAAATTTACATAATTCCAAGCAAGGAAAGAAAAAAAAAAAGATTGCGTAGTAAAATAACCTAGAAGATATTCTTGGTTAATGATGTCTTAAAGATTAGTTCTCTCTTATTTAAAATATTTTTCTATATATAAATAAGAAGTTGTATTCTGCAAATGCCATGTTCGCAAAAAAATCACCTGGATTTCTCAGGTTACCTTCTAAGACTTCAGTAAGTGATGAAGTATGAAAATCCATTCCAGAAAGCTTGGCAGTGAAGGGAAGACTAGAGAAGTGGGATGGGGGGCGAGGATGGTGGAGAAGATCAGGGAGCAAGCAGGGTGAAAAGACTTGAGCCGTTAGTTTGTCAGTGTAGAAAGTGAAAAGATTGGAAAACCAAGTGAACGGGCAGCAGATGGTAGAAAGCCCTGGAGAAGGTGGTAGGTGGGAGAATAGATTTTTCCTCAAAGAGAAGCACAAGAGAATAGATCTTTTCAAATAGACTTTTTAAAATTGAGAGTTTTTGCCTTCCATTGCTGCGAGACCTTAGCCATTGTTTTACGTCTCTAAGCCTCAGTCTCCTCAGAGAAGGCATTCGTATTTATCTTATGGGAGAGCTGTGTGGTTAACTGACACCTGGGTATGTTAAGCATTTACCAGAGTTCCTGGCACCTGTTAAGGCTTGGTAAGTTTTAGTTACTGTAACAACAGTAGCTGACATGTTTTCACCTAGCATTTTAAATGGTTTCACCGGTATCATTAAGCATCTGATTTTTTTTTAAATGCAGACATTTGTATTTACTTACATTAAAATGTTTTTTGCACACCAATTGTGATGACACTCTTCTCCACTTTGTCGAGGCCCCAAAAACCCCTCTACAGAAGAGCATGGACCTCTTAGGAAAACAGCTTTCTTTTTACTCCTTTGGTATAATAGGTAAGAGAAGAGTGAGTATGTATATCTCATATTTTTACTTCGCTTTTCTTTTTGGAGTGGGAATGGGGAGCTACTGGAGTTCTATTTTATTTGCTTTTTTTTTTTTTTTTTTAAGTTTACTACTTTTTGTAGCATAACTACAAAATTAATGCCCAGCTATTGTGCTTTTTTTTTTAAACAAAGAATAAATAAAACTTTGTATAATCCCTATAATCACAGAGCGTTTCTATAAATATTTTAATGTTTGTCCTTCTAGTCTTTAATAAAAATGTGAGAGTTTTTGTGGACTACATTTCTTTCTTTCTTTTTTTTTTTTTTTTTACATGTCTTATCATAAACATTTTGTCAATAGAGAGTGTTCACCTAAAATAAATTTAAAGGTTCCATTGTGTGAATATATATAATCAAGCCTTTTTTAGACATTTAGGTTGTTTTGAGTTTTTTTTTAACTAATGTAAATCTTCAGTGTAAGTATTTTTTTTTGTAAACATCTCTCATTTCCTTAGGATAAATGTTTAGAAGTAAAATTATGCAGTCAGAGGTTGTGCATGTAATTTTTAATTTTTTGGCAAGTTTTTAAAGGCTTCTGCTTTATATAGCCGGCTGTACCCTTCATGAGTAGGTTAAAAGTACCTCTTTCCAGCACGCTTGCCAGTTTTGACTGTTATTAATTTCATAGGTGAATAAAACACTTCTCATTATTTTATTGTGCAGCTCATTATTAGAGAAAGTGAACACTTCCATATGTGTGTCGTTTCTTTATATTTTATTTTGTGACCTGCCACTGTCTTTTGTCCCTTCTTGTCTTGTGACTTGAGTCGTAGATTGTTAAGAGTTCTTTATTTATATAATTACAGTGTCAATCTTTTTGCTGTTTAAGTTACAGGGTTTTGTTTTTTTTAAATTTTAAATTGCGCTGAGGGATGTATAATAAACTTGGTGGGGATAGAGAAAAATATGGTACAATTGAAGCATCCCTTTGCCCTGAGATTCTGATAGTCCCCTGCTGTTGAGAATTATGCAATTATGGTTTCTGTGTAGGTTTTATTTATAAAGGCTCTTCCAACCCTATGATTATAAAAACATTTATTTAAACATTGTTCTACTACTTTAGATTTTATTTTAGACAATTTTTCCATTGTATTTAGAATTTATCACATGGCATGAGGTAGAGTTACAGCCTTTTTACTCAAGAGTTAATTACCCTAGTACTATAATTCATTCTTTATTCAATGAATTGAAATGACATTTTTATCATACATTAAACACTTGCTTCTGTTTCTGAAAGTCTTTTCTACTTCTAATTCTTCCACCATGTTATTTTAAATTATTCTAGCTAACTTAATGTTTTAAAATCAATAAATTTTAAAGCAGTGTGTCTGCTATACAGTTTCAGTGAAGTAATTCTTTAAACATTAGTTCTATTGATCCATTTGTCTTCATAAACTTAAAGTAGAAGGTAGGAAGGTAATTAGCTGCTCTTGTTGAGCTAGTGTGGATGTTCTCATAACAGCCTTTGTTTGATCCTTGCTGTTTATTTTCTAGAAGTTTTGTAGTAAATTTTATAAAAGATGTTCTAGCCAATTAAATCATGCTTGTCTATATTAACACTGTACCATTAAAAAAATACCAATTTAATGGTAAAGATCTTTCAACTTTATGACTACCTGGTTTTATGTTAGTATAATGCATTGAGCATATTTTTCCTTGGCAGGATATTATATAGAATAGACTCTAGATTTAGATCAGTGGTCAGCAAACTTTTTTTTTTGTAATGGTCTAGGTAGTAAATATCTTAGGCTTGTAGTCCATATGGTCTGATGGAAATATTCACCTCTGCAGTCAGTGGGAAATCAGCCATAGACACTATGTACATGAATGGGTGTGGCTGTGCTGCAACACACTTTATTTACAACAACAGGCAGGAGGCCCATAGATGATAGTTTGCTAACCCTGGTATAATTCACTGAACATAATTTTTTTGTCAGGATAGTATTTGGGATAGGATCTTATAGAGTCATGGTCTGAATCATTATTTTGTAGTTGTACAAAGATGAAGAAAAACTTGTTTTAAATGTGCATATTGATCTAGAATACAATCTCAAGATTGCTTTATTTTATTAAACCTTGGGTGATACTGTGTTTTCTTCTTCATCACAAGCTCAGTGGTGCCCCATATTCTTTTTAAAGATTAAAAGTTAAAGCAGGGGGCATAGAATCAGTTGTCTGGCTTATGTTAGTGGATTTTTTATTTTTAAATGCCATGGAAAGAGTCATTTTTAACTGTTAATGCAGTTAGAAATGTCTTAAGGTGCATTACTATTTGAGACAAGTCCTAAGTGCTTCTTATTTATTTATTTTTCATATTCTATGAAAATAGTGGTTATGTTTTCTTACACTGGGGACTCCCAGATGTTATTGCTTTAAGGGATGGATGGGAGCAATGGCAACAAAAGGTAATATTTTGTGCATGTGTGTATCCACAATGCTGACTTTAATCTCCCTTGCTTAATAAATTTTTGTAATATATTATAAAAGTGGTTGATATGCTTTCCCTTTTATACCAAGGGAACTTTTAGATACCATCAACTTGATAATATCATGGGAACTTTTGGATAATATCAACTTGATATTTTGTCCTTTCTGTGCCTTGTTGATTTTATATAAAAGGAAAAAACAGCTATTTGGTTCTTTTCCAGGTATCATCATGTTGGTTGGTTGGTTACTAGGAAAAGATATCCTGGAAATGTTTACTATTAGTGTAAGGTAAGTTTTGATAGCTTGCTTATAAAGTGAAGTCTCTTTTGCCTCTCTTATTTCTCTGATGGGTATAGCTTGCATTTCATTATGGTGGTCTGTATTATATGAGCACATAGAAATACCTCTAACTACTTAAGTAGTTCAAAAGTCATTATTGAAATGATATCCTAGGAAAATGAAAACCTTCATATATGGCAGTGAAGAAAACCCACACCAGATGTCTGGAATTATCGAACCAAGATTGCATTCTTGGGCAAATCTGTTGCAAAAGACCTGTTTAAAGTGTTGAAAAGCAAAAATGTCACCTTGAAGACTAAGGTGTGCCTGACCCAAGCCGTGGTATTTTCAGTTGCATCATATGAATGCGAAAGCTGAACAATGAGTAAGGAAGACCGAAGAAGAACTGATGCCTTTGAATTGGTGGTGTTGGCGAAGAATATTGAATATACGATGGACTGCCAAAGGAACGAACAGATCTGTCTTGGAAGAAGTACAACCAAAATGGTACTTAGAAGCAAGGATGCTGAGACTGTGTCTTAACATGCTTTGGACATGTTAGGTCAGTCCCTGGAGAAGGACATCATTCTTGGTAAAGTAGAGGGTCAGCCAAAAAGAGGAAGACCATCAACGAGATGGATTGACACAATGGCTGCAACAATGAGCTTAAGCATAACAACAATTGTGAGAATGGTGCAGGACCAGGCAGTGTTTGTTCTGTGGTACATAGGGTCGCTATGAGGTGCAACTGACTTGACGGCATCTAACAACAACAGCATTGCATTTTTAAATATAAATAGACAGTTAAGGATTGCCAAACTGAAAACTAACAGCATGAAAGAGAAAGACCAAAATATGAAAATTAAATGATCTCATAGGAAACAGAAAAATTCAAGACATAAAGAGAAATTAAAAATAAACAGATGTTTGTCTTTTCAGAGATTTGTGAAGAAACTACATCCATGATTGAGGAATAAATTGCTGTAGAAAAAGATTAGAGAACCAAAAAGGATATTTATAAATTAAGATTATGATTGCTGAAATTAAAAATTCAAGAGCTGTAATGTGAGGTCAAAGAGGTCTCCCACAAAATAGAGCAAAAAGTCAGAAAAAGAGAATGAGATAAAAGTGACAAAGAGGAATAATTCATGAAATACCACATCTAAATAATAGGAGTTTCAAAAAGAAAGAAGTAAAAGGAAATTATCTGAGAAATAATAGATGAATATTGTCTTGAACTGTGGTGAGGTAATGAGTATATAGTTTGAAAGAGTTCACCAAATGCCAGGCAGGATGAAAAAGACTGCAACCTAGATACATTGTTGTGAAACTAAAGGGAGCAAGTGAGGTCGTCTACATGGAGGGATAATTAGACTGGCATCAGACTTCTCATTAGTAACTGCAGTTCCAACCAGGTGATCTTTTTAGGTTCTAGTAAACATTCAGACTCACAAGACTTTCATAAGCCACCTCTGGTACCTGTCTACTCAGAAGAATATAGGAACACACAGGGTAGCTTTAGGCGTCACTCTTCTAAGAGAGTTCCTGCACAGCATTTCAGCTCAGGTGTAAGGACATGAGTTTGACATTGTGAATGCAGGCACTGCCCTGTTTTAATAGGTAGAATTTCCCAAGTGCCCGCAAAAGGGGCGTGTTCAGTTACAAGAGTCACCACACTCAGGAAAGCCAAAGCTATGGCTTACTGTAGGAACTCTAGAGACAGTTTGTCAGGGGATATCTTTATCATAAGCAATGTTGCCTAGCAACATAGTTGACTCCTACCCTTATCAAGTCATTAGGAGAACAGAGCTAGGGAGTTAACCAAATGCAGACGGGAAACAGGTATTTTGTTAACCCTTCATCCACAGTAACATTGGAAAACATTAGAAGACAACGGGGCAGTGCTACTACTGAGTTGAGGGAAAATTATTGTAAATTTATAAATGTATGCCTAGCCAAAGTATCAGTGTAATTAATTACAAATAGATAAGCACATACTTAAAACTTGTCTCCCACCTGCTCTTGTATGAATTTAGGGGTGAAAGAAAGGACGATGATGATGTGTGACATATAAGAAACTAGGTTGAACTAACCTAGACATCCGAAGAAAAGAAATCCTGGATGACAGTTCTATAGCAGGCATACAGAGTAACTGGTTCAAGTGTTAGAATGAAAAATCAATAGATTTCAAGAAGAAAAATGGAATGGATTAGAAAGAATAGGTAGAATGAATAAGAAATTAAAAGATATCTGTGATGTGGTGAATCAGTCCTTGGTAAACTATTGGACTCTTGGTTTTTGAGTTTTTTTTTTTTTTTTTTGAGCAGTTTTTTTTCCTTAATTGTGCTTTAAGTGAAACTTTACAATTCAAGTTAGTCTCTCACAGAAAAATTTATACATGCATTGTTATGTGACCCTAGTTCACTCCCCTTATACTGTGACATCACATTCCTTCTTTCCACCTCGGATTTCCCCTGTCCATTCAACCAGCTCCTGACCCTCTCTACCTTCCCATCTCACCTCCGGACAGGAGCTACCGATTTAGTCTCGTGTATCTACTTGAGCTAAGAAGCATACTCTTCACGAGTATCATTTTAAGTCCCATAGTTCAGTCTAATCTTTGTCTGAAGAGTCGGCCTCTGAAATGGTTTTAGTTTTGGGCTTACAGAGAGTCTGGGGATCATGTCTTCTGAGGTCCCTCCAGTCTCAGCCAAACCATTAAGACTGGTCTTTTTACTAGAATTTGAGTTCTGCACCCCACTGTTCTCCTGCTCCATCATGGACTGTCTGTACCGTTCCCTGTCAGGGTGGTCATTGGTAGTAGCTGGGCACCATCTCTAGTTCTTCTGGTCTCAGGCTGATGAAATCTCCAGTTTATGTGGCCCTTTCTGTCTCTTGGGCTAATATTTTTCTTGTGTCTTTGGTGTTATTCATTCTCCTTTGCCCAGGTGGGTTGGGACCAACTGATGCATCTTAGATGGCCGCTCACTAGCTGTTAAGACCCCAGATGGCACTCACCAAATTGGGATGCAGAACATTTTCTTAATAAAGTTTGTTATGCCAGTTGACCTAGATATCCCCTGAAACCATGATCACCAGACCCTCTCCTCAGCTACTCTGTCCCTTGAAGTGTTTGGTTGTTTTCAGGAAACTTCTTAGCTTTAGTTTAGTCCAGTTGTCCTGACTTCCTCTGTAGTTTATGTTGTCCTTCCCTTCACCTAAGATAATTTTTGTCTACTGTCTAGTTAGTGCATACCCTTTTTCTTCTGCGTTCTTATAATAGTGGTCTTATACAATATTTGTCCTTTTGTGACTGACTCAATTCACTCAGCATGATGCCTTCCAGATTCCTCCATGTTACAAGATATTTTGTGGCTTCATCGTTGTTCATTATTGTTGCATAGTATTCCATTGCGCGACTATACCACGGTTTGTTTATCCATTCGTCCATTGATGGGCACTAGGTTGCTTCCATCTTTTTGCTGTCGTGAACAGTGCTGCATTGAACATGAGTGTGCATATATCTGTTTGTGTGACGGCTCTTATTTTTCTAAGATATATTCCAAGGAAGTGCCAAAACGATTTCCAAAGTGCTTGTACCATTTTACATTCCTACCAACAGTGTGTAAGTGTTTCAGTCTCTCCATAACCTCTCCAGCATTTATTATTTTGTGTTTGTAGGATTAATGCTAGCCTTGTTGGGGTGAGATGGTATCTCTTTATAATTTTTGATTTGCGTTTCTCTAATGGCTAATGAGGAGACCCTGGTGGCGTAGTGGTTAAGAGCTACGGCTGCTAACCAAAAGATCTGCAGTTCAAATTCACCAGGCGCTCCTTGGAAACCCTATGGGGCAGTTCTACTCTGTCCTATAGGGTCGCTGTGGGTTGGACTCTGTTTGACGGCAGCAGGTTTGGCTTTTTTTGGTAATGGCTAATGATCATGAGCATTTCCTCATGTGTCTGCTAGCTGCCTGAATGTCTTCCTTGGTGAAGTGCCTCTTCATATCCTTTGCCCATTTTTTAATTGGGTTATTTGTCTTTTTGTTGTTGAGGTTTTGCAGTATCTTGTTGATTTTAGAGATTAGACACTGATCGGATTTGTTGTAGCCAAAAATTTTTTCCTAGTCTGTAGGTTGTCTTTTTACTCTTTTGGTGAGGTCTTTTGATGAGCATAAGTGTTTGATTTTTAGGAGCTCCCAGTTGTCTGGTTTCTTTTCTGATGTTTGTACATTGTTAGTAATGTTTTGTATTCTGTATATGCCATGGATTAGGGCTCCTAATGTCCCTATTTTTTTTCCATGATCTTTATCGTTTTCGATTTTATATTTAGGTCTTTGATCCATTTTGAGTTAGTTTTTGTGCATGGTGTGAGGTATGGGTCTTGTTTCTTTTT
>NW_004444020.1:715417-717450 GCF_000243295.1 Trichechus manatus latirostris
GTCTTTGATCCATTTTGAGTTAGTTTTTGTGCATGGTGTGAGGTATGGGTCTTGTTTCTTTTTTTTGCAGATGGATATCCAGTTATGCCAGCACTATTTGTTAAAGAGACTGTCGGTTCCCCAGTTAACAGACTTTGGGCCTTTGTCAAATCAGCTGCTCATAGGTGGATGAATTTATGTCTGGATTCTCAATTCTGTTCCATTGGTCTATGTATCTGTTGTTGTACCAATACCAGGCTGTTTTGACTACCATAGCAGTATAATAGGTTCTAAAATCAGGTAGTGTGAGGCCTCCCTTTTGTTCTTCTTCTTGAGTAATGCTGTACTTATCTGGGGCCTCTTGCCTTTCCATATGAAGTTGGTGATTTGTTTCTCCATCTCATTAAAAAAATGCCATTGGAATTTGGATGGGGATTGCATTGTATCTGTAGATCGCTTTGGGTAGAATTGACATTTTCACAATATTGAGTCTTCCTATCCATGAGCAAGGTATGTTTTTTCACTTAATGCGAGTCTCTTAGTTTCTTGCAGTAGTTTCTTGTAGTTTTCATCGTATAGGTCTTTTACATCTTTGGTTAGATTTATTCCTAAGTGTTTTATATTCTTGGGGGCTACTGTAAGTGGTATTGATTTGGTGATTTCCTCTTTGAGTTCTCTTTGTTGGTGTAAAGGAATCCAACTGATTTTTGTATGTTTATCTTGTACCTGAAATCTTCTATTAGTTCCAGTAGTTTTCTTGTGGATTCTTTGGGGTTTTCTGTGTATAAGATCATATCATCTACAAACAGAGATACTTTAACTTCTTCCCTACCATTTTGATGCTCTTTATTTCTTTTTCTAGCCTAATTACTCTTGGCTAGGACCTCTAGCACAATGTTGAATAAGAGTGATGATAAAGGGCATCCTTGTCTGGTTCCCATTCTCAAGGGGAATGCTTTCAGTCTCTCTGCGTTTAGGATGATGTTGGCTGTTAGCTTTATATAAATGCCCTTAATTATGTTGAGGAATTTCCCTTCTATTCCTATTTTCCTGAGAGTTTTTATCATGAATGGGTGTTGGACTTTGTCAGATGCCTTTTCTGCATCAATTGATAAGATCATGTGGTTCTTGTCTTTTGTTTTATTTATGTGATGGCTTACATTGATTGTTTTTCTAATGTTGAACCATCCCTGCATAGCTGGTATAAATCCCACTTGATCATGGTGAATTATTTTTTGATATGTTGCTGAATTCTGTTGGCTAGAATTTTTGCATCAATGTTCATGAGGGATGTTGGTCTGTAATTTTCTTTTTTTGTGGTGTCTTTACCTGGCTTTTGTATCAGGATTATGCTGGCTTCATAGAATGAGTTTGGGAGTATTCTCTCCTTTTCTGCGCTCTGAAATACCTCCAGTAGTAGTGGTGTTAACTCTTCTCTGAAAGTTTGGTAGAATTTTCCAGTGAAGCTGTCTGGGCCAGGGCTTTTGTTTGTTGGGAGTTTTTAAATTACTTTTTCATTCTCTTCTTTTATTATTGGTTTATTTAGTTGTTCTGTCTCTGTATTAGTTTATGTAGGTAGTGAGTTTCTAGAAATTTGTCCGTTTCCTCTATGTTTTCAAATTTGTTAGAGTACGGTTTTTCATAGTAATCTGTTATGATTCTTTTAATTTCAGTTGGGTCTGTTGTAATATCACCCATCTCATTTCTTATATGGGTTATTTGCTTCCTCTCCTGTTTTTCTTTTGTCAGTTTGGCCAATGGTTTATTGATTTTTGTTGATCTTTTCAAAGATCCAGATTTTGGTCATGTTAACTCTTTCAGTGGTTTTTCTATTCTCTATTTCATTTAATTCTACTCTGATTCTTATTGTTTCTTTTCTTCTGGCACTCAAGGGTTTCTTTTGCTGCACTCTTTCTACTTGTTCGAGTTGTAGGGTTAATGTTTCGATTTTGGCCTTTTCTTCTTTTTGGATGTGTGCATTTATTGCTATAAACTGACCTCTGAGCACTGCTTTTGCTGTGTCCCAAAGGTTCTGGTAGGATGTGTTTTCATTC
>NW_004444020.1:717550-732910 GCF_000243295.1 Trichechus manatus latirostris
ATTTATTGCTATAAACTGACCTCTGAGCACTGCTTTTGCTGTGTCCCAAAGGTTCTGGTAGGATGTGTTTTCATTCTCATTTGATTCTATGCATTTCTTTATTCCATCCTTAATTTCTTCTATAACCCAGTAGTTTTTAGGAAGGTGTTGTTCAGTTTCCATGTGTTTGATTTTTTTCCCCTGCTTTTTCTGTTATTGATTTCTACTTTTATTGCTTTATCGTCAGAAAAAATGCTTTGTAATATTTCGATGCTTTGGAGTTTTTTTTTTAAGGTTTGCTTTATGTCCTAATTTGGGGTCTATTCTGGAGAATGTTCCATGTGCGTTGGAAAAGAAAGTATACTTGGCTGCTGTTGAGTGGAGTGTTCGGTATATGTCTATGAGATCAAGTTGGTTGATTGTAGCATTTAGGTCTTGTGTGTCTTTGTTGAGCATCTTTCTGGATGTTCTGTCCTTCATTGAAAGTGGTGTGTGGAAGTCTCCTACTACTATTGTGGAGCTGTCTATCTCTCTTTTCAGTGCTGTTAGAGTTTGTTTTATGTATTTTGGAGCCATGTCATTGGGTGTGTAAATATTTATTATAGTTATGTCCTAACCAGCTCCTGACCCTCTCTGCCTTCTCACCTCATCTCCGGACAGGAGCTGCCCATTTAGTCTCATGTATCTACCTGAGCTAAGAAGCACACTCTTCACAAGTATCATTCTATGTCCCATAGTCCAGACTAGTCTTTGACTGAAGAGTTGGCCTTGGCAATGGTTTTAGTGCTGGGTTGACAGAGTCTGGGGGCCATGCTCTCTGGGGTTCCTCCAGTCTCAGTCAAACCATTAAGTCTGGTCTTTTCACTAGAATTTGAGTTCTGCACCCCACTTTTCTCTGTCTCCATTATGGACTGTCTGTTGTGTTCCTTGTCAGGGCGGTCATTGGTGGTAGCCAGGCACCATCTAATTCTTCTGGTCTCAGGCTTTTGCAGTTTCCGGTTTATGTGGCCCTTTCTGTCTCTTGTGCTAGTGCTTTCCTTGTGACTTTGGTGTTCTTCATTTTCCTTTACTCCAGGTGGGTTGGAACCAATTGATGCATCTTAGATGGCCGCTTGCTGGCTTTTAAGACCCCAGACACCACTCATCAGAGAGACTCTTGACATGTAGTAGGCAAGATGGTTTTCTGCAACCTACATTCATACCCTCCTCTTCTTATATCTCCAATAGAAAGATATCTTCCTTGATCACTCTAGTAGATATGGACCATCACTGTAGTAGAAATGGGCTGGTGAGGGCCCTAATTGGGGTGATTGGATCTTGTTAGCTGTCTCTGAAGCAGTCATTGGACAATGGGCTACCCTTGGTAGCCTGGTTAGCTTCCGATCACACAACCACCCCTCTAGCCGGGGATGTGGAATCTCATGCATCAGAACCATGTGAAGTGCATTCTCCAAAGGAAAGAGGGTACCCATTACCTGTGGATACTGTGTTATGTGAAGACAGGATGTAGGTAGCCAAGATGAAATATTATCAATTCGGTAGCATAGTTAAGAGAAGCCGAGGTTTGGAAGGAGACCTTGGTTTAAATTCCAGCATGTTCTAGGACTTGTGATTAATAAAACTTCTCTGTGAGTTTTATTTTTTTCCTCTGTAAAATAGATTGAGTTCTAATTTATGGGACTTTTGAATTCATTAAAATAATGGTAGTCATAAATAATAGCCAACATTTATTAAACACTATGTATATGGCACTATTTATCAAATGTGTTGCATGCTTTGCCATTTAGCCCTCACATTAAATCTTATCAAGTAAATGTTATTGGTACCCATATTTTACAGTTAAGGAAACTAAAGTCACAGAGATGGAGTGATAAGTAGCCCGGGGTCACACAGGTAAAAATTGGTGCAGCCTGGGGTATAAATCTAGGCGTTCTGACTTCAGACCTCATATTCTTTAAACCACTGTGCTTAACCTGGCAGCCAATAAGTATCCAGTAAATACTCATTTCCTCTCCTTTCCTTTTGAGAAAGCCATTTTTGAAGTTCTGCTGACTACTAGTGTTGAGTTTTATTACCCTTTATTTTGAGTAACATACAGTTGAAATTATTGCTGTGGGTACTATGTCAGTTACATTTTAATGCTGTGTACATATTGGTTACAGTTTGGCTGTAGCAGCAATTCCTGAAGGGCTTCCCATTGTGGTCACAGTGACTCTGGCTCTTGGTGTCATGAGAATGGTGAAGAAAAGGGCCATTGTGAAAAAACTTCCTATTGTTGAAACTCTGGGTAAGTCTGTGTTAAAAACATACTTATGTAAAAGTGTGTTAGTTCTTGTCAATAGTGAATCATTTCTGGGTTTTTAATGTTTGTCTTAGAGGTTTGGACAGTGATTTTGGCTTGTGGCAATGTGAGCTATAGCTTTAACATCCAGAAAAAAAAAAAAAGCAATAGAAATAATGCATATCACTCAGGACAGGGAATTTTAAGAGACATCTTTTTACAGTATAGGATGTTATAAAACAAATTATCTTAAAAAGAAAATCCACACAGAATGAAATCTAGGAGTAAAATTAATACAGTTTTTTCTTTTGACATGTCAGAGAAGATAATTGATAATTACGGGTCCCAGAATATTATTCTGCAATTGAATATGCTTAACAAGAACAGTAATTATATTGCTATAACATAGCTGTATGTGTGGTATGCTATAAAACTTTTTTTTTCCCCCCTCAATTTAGGATATCTAAAAATGTATTGACTTTAATTTCTAGTTTGCATTTTAATATCAGGATGTAAAATACCTTAAAAAATCTTTTGAATAAATTTTATGAGTTTAAATTTAGGGACCCTCCAAGCTTTTTAGAAAACTTTTTTTTTTTTAAACAAAAATTGTTATAGAAAGCTAAAAGCAAGTAGCTTTGCAGAAATCAACTAAATAAATAAGAAAATGTCAACATTTATCATTATCTAATTTTTAATTCTAATTTCAGAAACTTTACCTTCTTAGGAAACAAGCATAATGAAAGATATTAATCTAAAATTATCAATGAGTTTGATCTTCACAAAATTCAGAGAAGTAGGACAGGCTTCCAGAGTCTTTGATTTGCTTTCATTATGAGCTTGTATTTCTCCCTCTGATTCTTTTGGTGACAAGTAATGATTTATTCTTTAGGTTGCTGTAATGTGATTTGCTCAGATAAAACTGGAACATTGACAAAGAATGAAATGACTGTTACTCATATATTTACTTCAGATGGTCAACATGCTGAGGTACTCTGTAGGTTTTTTTTTTTTTTTTTTTTAAAATAATACTGTTTCTTTGCTAAGAAACTTTTATGTTTAACATTTGTAATGATTCTAGGGTTTTACCTTCAAAAGGGCTGTAAATTAGCAACAGAACCATTTCCTTCCCATGTGATTCTACCAAGAGTTAGTCCTACTTTCCCTCTAGTTGTATAATCCAGAAACTTTGAATCCTCCTTGATGCCTTTCAGTCACCCTACATCCATCAACAAATCTGCCAGTTTTTGCCTCCCATAACTCTCCTAGCCATCCATTTCTCTATTTTATAGCCATCCTTAGTCTAAATTACTGTCACTGCTCACCTGGCCTACTGGTAAATTCTCTTGACTGGCCTTCCAACACCCGCTCTTGATGCCCTTACTCTATATGCAGCCTATAGGATCTTTTAAGGGCTGTATATTGAGCATTTGTCACTCCTCAGTTAAGATGCTATAGTGGCTTTCTGTTGTAATTAGGATCCTTAACTGTGGCCTCCCAAAGCCCTACATGTTCTGTCCCTCATTTTCCTCTTCAGCATTACATGCTCCCCTTTGCTTTCTGTGTACCAAATACACTAGCTTTATAGTACTTTTAAGTGTGCTGAAATTTCTCCTACTTTAAGACCTTTGCTGCTATTCTCACTGCTTAGATCAGTCTAATTCTTCATCCTTTGCATCTCAGTTCCAGCCCCACTTCTTCAGAAAAGATTATGCTCACCACCCAGAACTGGCCCTTTGTTATATGTTATCATAGCACATCATACCTCTTAGTCTTATCCCAGGTGAATTTTTCTGTCTTTCCCATTATACTGTAAGTTGTAAGAGACCAGGAACCATGTTGCCTAGCACAGGACTTGCCTTATTGTAATGAATACTTATTAATGAATGAACGAATTGGTTACTTTATTTTACAAATTATGTATTGACAGTCTTTTAAGTGCAGGTTACTGTATGTGCATTGGTTCATCCTGAAGCTAGATCCCACCTAGTCTTGGCAGGATTTCTCGGTGGAATGGTCATTAACTCTACTTACAGTGGATACAGTATTTTAAAATGTAATTACAGCTAATGGACTAAGCAAAATAAGTATTAAACAAATTGATAGAAGTTGTACTTGGGTTTATTTAGTTCCATTATATATAAGTCTTAAAATGTTAGATTTGGCTAAGGATACCCAATCTTACATTGGTTAATGTATCCTTTCTGGATGACTCAAAGGGGTCATTGAAGTTACATGTACTTATATGGTCTAGGTCTGGAGGTAGGATATTAATGCCTCTTTATAAGTCCATTGTATTATATGTCAAGTCTATACCATTTATCAATTATTTTCTCTCTAAATGGTCTTTTATTGAGAATTTTTTTAAACTTTTGTTTTGCTTGATTTGTTTAGCCACACACAGTAAGTATTTGACCTGCCTCTATCTCTGAATTCCCCAAGTACTGATTTTTAAAATTATTAATATGCTATGTTAGTTTGTAAGTGGTAGGGTAAATCACTTAAGACCTCTGAGTCTGAATATTTAAAAAAAGAATTTTGCTTTTGTCTAGGTTACAGGTTTATATTGAGTATTAGGTGTGGTAATGGATTTGAGTTCTTTACATTTATACAGCATATTGCAGTTTGTAAAGTTATATAAATTTAAGCTCATTTGTTTGTGTATAGAGATTTTCATGGTTTCTTATCTTTTTTGTAGTGTATTATAGGTAGAAACAGCCTAATAGCTTCTTAAGTTCATCATTGTGAAAATTAGGATGTATATTGCTTTAACTATTGAATCTTTTTTAGACAAATTCAAATGCTTTTCTAGATGTACGTTTTAACAATGTCATGCTGTATAAAATGAAATTAATACAACTTATCATAGTTTTTGGTTCTCGTAAGTATTGTCATTTTATTGATCCCACTTTATGCTCCTTAGGTTACTGGAGTAGGTTATAATCAGTTTGGAGAAGTGATCGTTGATGGCGATGTTGTTCACGGATTCTATAACCCAGCTGTTAGCAGAATTGTCGAGGTAAATATTTTATTCTCCAGGATAGTGGCTTTCTTCATATTGACTTAGGACATGGTGATGGTTCATAGATTATGTGTATTTCTCTTAGGCGGGCTGTGTGTGCAATGATGCTGTAATTAGAAACAACACTTTAATGGGGAAGCCAACAGAGGGAGCCTTAATTGCACTTGCAATGAAGGTATGTACTTGATCTCTCTTCTTGGCCTGTGAGATATTACCCTCAAAAGAGGGTCCTAAGTCCTATATTTGATTTAATGTGAAATTTAAAACTCAATGTCTCACTCCCATACAACAAAAACTGCTCTACTTTTAGGAGCAGTAGGTTGCTTAAGAAGAGATCCAATGTAGAATTGTATTTAATTTAATTCAG
This sequence comes from Trichechus manatus latirostris, assembly GCF_000243295.1. Classification (NCBI taxonomy): domain Eukaryota; kingdom Metazoa; phylum Chordata; class Mammalia; order Sirenia; family Trichechidae; genus Trichechus; species Trichechus manatus. The sequence continues at coordinate 723,200 of NW_004444020.1, forward strand.
TAAAATAAATGAGATATTTTTAGAATTCTCTCAACAGAAGCTACATTTCTTTATTGTTTGGACTCATTTTAACTAAAATAGCATCCTATAGCTTTTTAAAAGATATTCTGAAGATGAATGAATAAATATTTCCTTTCCCATGTTATGTTTAACAGGATATTAGGTTCTTTGAGAGGCAAAGAGTCTAAAATCACCTCCTTATTGGCCTCAGAGACCTCACAGTTTAGGTGGGGAGTTAAGACTGACATTTCTTGGAACAAATAAAAGCAACCCAAGGCAATAGACAGTTAAATTCTAAACATTGAGCCACATATAAGAACAATACAAATTTAGAGCTGGGAGCTGGGTTTTGAAGGATAGGAAGAATTTAGATAGGAGGTAAACTGGGGAAAGAGCTAGAGTAAAAGCATAGAGGAATAAGTAAGCATAGGATAGGTTACAGTTAATGAGTTGGCTAACCTGGAGGAAATGAAAGGAATTTGAGTAACCAAGAGGATTGTTAAATAGGCTGGGTAGGATGGGTTTCTGGAGGACCTTTGAAAGCTAGAAAGAAGAGCCTGAACATGATTCAGTAGACAACATAAAGCAATAAATTGTAGGTTTTTGAGTAGTTTTAAATGTATTTTAGGATATTTGGAAGAAGATGCAAAAGAGTGTTGGTAGGGATAGCAGCTAGATGACAGGATAGAAAATGGTAGGGGCTAAGGGGCTAAGATGGTAGCAGTAGGTGAGACAGATTTGAGTTCCTAAGAAGTGAAGGGTTGAATTTAAAACATTTACTATTGATTATAAAAATATATGCTTAGAATTGATCAGGTACCTTTATTTATTTGCACTCTGCCTTTTCCTAGAATTTGAGGCAATAGAGATACTAATATAGTCAGTGTTGAAGGTTTGGTCTACATATAGTCCAGGTAGCATGCTCAGTTTCTGTGGCCTGGACTGTATCTACACACCCAGCTTTCATGTTAAAAATTCATGCTGCTGTTCAGAGAAATCCAGCATCTATAGATGGAGCATTGCTATTATATTACCATTATTTGGAAAAAAAAAAAAAAAAATCTCTAGTCAACCTAGCTATAAGTTGTGAGTCTTGTTCTTTGTTAAAGGGAAAAAAAGTCCCATGTTGGTGATAATTAACTTTTTTTGTATGTGTCATATAGATGGGTCTTGATGGACTTCAGGAGGACTATATCAGAAAAGCTGAATACCCTTTTAACTCTGAGCAAAAGTGGATGGCTGTTAAGTGTGTGCATCGAACACAGCAGGTATCTTTCTGTTTAAGGAATGCTTATTATATCCTGTTCAGCTTAGATGACTATTTTTCGTTATCCTCCTTTAGTTTTTAAACAGTCATTGAGTATAACAGATATCTGTTGCTTTAAAGCATGTATAATTAACAATACCCTTATCCCTTCTTATTCTCACATTCTCTTTGATACTCCTTCCTTGTAGAATCCATGCATAGATACATCCAGTTATGCGGTGTGGGCAAACGTTCTTCACTTAAGTGAGTTGGAGCCTGGCCTCAGTCACCTAGAGCTTGTGACATCAGGTTCTCTCAACATATTTTTGTTCTTGATAAGAGTTCATTGTAGATCTCTGTTGACTGTGTTCTCAACCAGTGTTCTTTCATTGAAGTAATGTCTTATTTATAGAACAAATGAAACCACATTATTTTGTGGAAAAATGGTTCCCAAATATAATTCATGCTAATTGACCCATTACAAACTGGCAAAATGACATGCACTGATATAGCAGTCTCCCACTTTGTTCCAGGGCACTTTAGGAAGTTTTTTACACTATTAATGTAATAAGAGTTCTTAGTTATCTTCAGTGTGTAATTCTGTCGCTCATAGCCACTGTTAACCAGCTTGATGCTTAAGGTTAGTTTGCCTTTAAAAGATACACATTTGCTATTTTTACATTTCCCTTAATGGGTATTATGATTCGTTATGACCAGACATTTTGAAACCAGTTACATCTCTGTAGGCAGGAATGGATGTAAGATTCCTCTCATTCATAAATAGTAGGAAATGTTTTACTGGCTTTAAAAGAAAGGTAAACTTGGCCAACACCATTAAACTTGTGAATAGAAGTCTGTCGCGTAACTCTGTTCCTGAGGAGGGAAGATTTCAATCTAAGCTTTAAAGGAACTTTTACAAACTCTTGGTAAGGGAAACAATTGGAGACAAAACTATAGAAATGAAATGTCTGTTATTTTAAATCTTGTAATGTAAAGCTTACTTTCAAAAATTGCATTATACTTAGATAATTTTCAGCTGATGTTTCTTGACCATATAATTATCTAGCAAGAATGTGTATGTGAGTTTATATGGAGGATCTGTTTCACTACATTTTATAAACCATCACATAGTATGTCAAAATAATGTGGCTAATGTGACATTTAATGATTCTCCTTTTTAGCAGTTTTGAATTTAACCTCACCAAAGTTGCATATTGGAAGCTTATCAGTTATGGGAGTGAGGGGTAGGGGTGGCAGGTCATTACTTTGGAAATGTTTGTATGATTCTTCTTCCCATTTGCCAGCCTGAATAGTCCCTCTTAAAAACAAAACCAAACAAACAAACAAAACCCAAACCCACCGAGCTGACTCAGGATCTAGAAGAGGTCAGCCTGACACAACTGTGGTGACACAGATACGGCAGACTTACCAATGTAAAAATAACCCCAGTGGCTCAAATAGTCTGTTTTTTATTTTTTTATGATGTCATTTATTTTCTTATTGTACTTTAGGTGAAGGCTTACAGAACAAATAGTTTCTCATTAAACAGTCAGTACACATATTGTTTTATGACATTGGTTAACAACCCCACAACATGTCAACCCTCTCCCTTCTCGACCTTTTTTTTTTTTTTGGTGAAAATATACGTAGCCAAAGATACAGCATTTCAGAAATTTCTACACGCACAGTTCTGTGACATCGATTACGTTCTTCCAGTCGTCAAATAGTCTGTTTTTAAGGGACTTTCATGACAGTATATACTTCTTTCTACTCTCTCACTGGAATCCACCAAAATGACAACCAAGGATAAACGATATAAACCCTTGAGGAGACAGTATGGAAAGGCTCAGTGTGCCAGGTACCTTTGAAGGTGGGGACAAAGGTATAAGGCTAAAAACAGGAGAGCAGGTTGACATTCTGAATAAGGAACCATTAGACCTCCCCCAAGTGCCTTTTCTATCTCTTGAGGCCAGGCTCTAACCTGCGTAGAATGTCAGAGATTTGATCTTGGGAACAAGATTGGAGGGCAGGGTTATGGCCTAAGACTGAAAATAGGGACTAAGGGAAAGTCATTGTCCTGAAGGGTAAGGCTAAGGCCATTTGGCTCTTAGAATGCCTGCAGTCTTCCTCATTTCCTAGGTCAGAAGATTGAAGAGTTTACCTCTGGGGAAGCAGAATGATCCTAGGGAGGCCCCAGCAGTAAGGGGCACCTCTCAACCAAGCTCTTTGTTTGTTGGGAGAGCTTACTCTACTCATGGGCTTCATCTTATCCTTCAGCTAGGCCCACCACTTTATAAGATCTGTCAATGTCATGGAGCTTCTAGTGCTTTTATTGCCTCATTCTTGAATGTAAATGGACAGGCAGGGATTGCTAGATATTTTGGGAAAGTCTTCAGTATGAAAGACACAGAAGTCTTTCATACTGAAAGAATGCTGTCTCAGTAAACAAAGACAATGCCAGATGCTGAGGAAAATTTCCAAAGACCATAAAAAATGAAAACGAAGTACTTTCGGGAGAAATTTGTCTCAGAAGTCAAGGAATCTGTCAGAAAGTAGAATAAAAAGTCAAAGAGATGGACAGTGTAAGAGATTAAGACAATATAAAATCAGAAAAACAGGACATCAGACATCCACCTAATAGTGGTTACAGGAAGGCAGAAAAGAAAATGGGAAGCTGTTATTGGATAACACCAGAAAAATTTGCAGAACTGAAAGATTATAGCTCCTAGAATGAAAAGGCCCACCAACTGCTTAGCGCAATGAGTGTTTTAATGGTGAGGGTGGAAGAAAAAACACACCAAAGCTCATAATCAGAACTTTGATAATATTTGGAAGAGAAAATTCTAAAAGATTCCAGAGATTTGGGGATGAGGGATGTGTGAGGGAGAGATCACATACAAAGGTCTAGAAATTAGAGTATCTTCTTTAGTTTATTAAGCTGCAACATTGGAGTCTGGAAACCAATGGAGCAAAGCCTTCAAATTGAGAGGGAATTTTACTCCCGGCTAAACTTAAAAATGTGAGGATAGAAAAAGACCTTTCCAGACATTCCAGGTCTCAAAATGTATATTCCACACGCTCCTTCTTAGAAAGATATTGGTGGATATATTCTCCCAAGATTAGTGAATAAACCAAGAAAAAGGGAGACTTGGAATCCAGTGAGTCCCACCCCAGGAGAGGGGTGAAAGGAATCCCCAGAATAGAAAACCCAAACCATACCTATTGCCAGTGAGTCAATTCTGACTCATAACAACCCTATAGGACAGAGTAGAACTGCCCCATAGGGTGTCCAAGGATGTAAATCTTTACGAAGCAGACTGCCACATCTTTCTCCAGTAGAGTGGCTGGTAGGTTTGAACCGCTGACCTTTTGATTAGCAGCTGAGTGCTTAACTACAGTGCCACCAGGGAAATTCTCAGATCCCAGTGGTGCAGCAGGCCTAGATAGTCAACCCAGGTTGGAAAAGGAAATGAGAATGAGTCTCAAGGAGGGAGGTCTCCAGTAAAAATATGGAAGTAATAGCTTATATGCTCATTTGATCGAGTGAAAAATATCATTGAGAAGAGTTTTATAGTTACATAGAAGAGTTTGGGAAGAATCAGTGATAGGCGTAAAGAAAACTAAGCTAATAAAAAAAGAGGCAGTTATTACCTTAGAAAAGACAAGTTGCATAGTTGATGTATCAGTCAAGATAGGCTGTGGACCTCCTTAGCCAAGAAACCAGAAGGACTGGATGGTGCCCAGTTACTATTACTGAAGTTTTTGATCAAATATTCTATAGAAGAATCCTGATCAAGGGAGAAAATACCGAACAGAATTTCAAATTCTTAAGGAATCCAGATTATCTGGAGTGATAGAGGCTGGATGAACCCTTAAAACTATTGCCCTGAGACAATCTTTAAACCTTAAACCAAAAATATCCCCAGAAGTCTTCTTAAAACCAAACAATAGTTTAGCTTAACTAGTAAAGAATGTCTGCCCTGAGCGTTATGCTCTTTTAAGAACTCTGTGGGATCATACTGACAACAGCAACTTGAAAGATAGGAAACTTAGGGGGCAGTGAGTTTATGTTACTGGTAGAGGGACAGTTTGGAAAAGGAGGGTGAGCATGGTTGGACAGCTTGAATGTAATCAGTGTCACTGAGTTGTACATGTAAATATTGTTGAATTGGTATACTGCTGTGTGTACTCTCAACAACAGTAACAAAAGATAGGCTATGGAAACAACACCATGCCCTCCTGCTCACCCCATCCCAAGCATCTGCTCATCAAGTTGGAAGCTCCATCTCAGTGTTAGCGTACATGTCATAGCAGGGGCTAGGCCATAACAAATCATGCATTGGCCCTTAGATTTCCATTTGGAAGTGACACAAGTACCTCTGCTCACATTTTATTGATTGGCCAAAGCAAGTCGCACCTTCCATCAAAGAGGGGCAGAGAAATACATGCTTGTCATGTGTCTGTAAGGAGAACTGGGCTGTTTGTGAATCACTCTAGTTACTACCACATTTGGCTCAACAATGAGGAGTCATAATGTAGACAGAATACTGACAAAAAAGTTTTGCTTTGACTGTATTATGAAGATGAGGAGGGGGGTGAATAGCTAGTGGAGGATAGGCTAGATTCTTATCTGGCCACAATAGACAATGTCTAAAAATGATAAATGAAGAAATAGCCATATAAATATATTTAAAAACATGGAGGTGAATACCAAGAGAAGCAGCTATAAGAGTCAGAATTGGTTTGCTTCTATGGAGTAGGACTGTGGGTGAGAAGGGTTGGGTAGGAGACTGGCAGTTTTTCATTATAACCTTTTGTATATTAATTTACTATGATAAAAAATTAAAACAAAATCTGGTAAAATACATAATTACAAAGTGGTCGTAAGAAATAAATGGGATCACACACACATATATAGCACCTGCTAGAGAGCCTGAGCCACAGTTTGTGGGCTGCTGTTAGGTGTCTTTCCTTTTCCTGTTTTGTTTAGTGCCTACCTCAGGGATTAAAATAACATTGCCTTTAGAGTCTGTGTGTGCGAGAGAGAGAGAAATCGATGGGAGAGGGGCGCACAGAACTGATTTTCTGTAGAGGGTGTAAAAAGCTCCCACATGTGAGCTTGGTCTTCAAAGTTCAAGTGCCACTAAAGTAAAAAATAAAAGCCTTAAGTTCGAGTAACTTCCCTGGTGATTATAAGAAATGGATGACACTTGCTTTTGGACTCCATTGACAGATATGTACAAGTTGAAATTTAATGTGAATTTGTTTGGTATGTTTTTGTTCTTAGGACAGACCAGAGATTTGTTTTATGAAGGGTGCTTATGAACAGGTGATTAAGTACTGCACTACATACCACAGCAAAGGGCAGACCTTGGCCCTCACCCAGCAGCAGAGAGATCTGTATCAACAAGAGAAGGCCCAGATGGGCTCAGCAGGGCTCAGAGGTAATGCCATTTCAGCATAGTCTCCTGAGAAGGAAAGAGTGTGCCTTCTTCTCATTGCAGGTGGATTCATGCTTCATATCTGAGCTGTCCAGCTTTATTCCAGGCTGTGTAGAACTCTTGCCTTTTCTGAGGTGTTATGTTTTAGTTGGTTAACTGGCCTCCAACAGATAAAAAACCAGAAACGTAGCAAAATATGAAACCTCTGGTTCTTCAAGACTTGGAGTGGACTCTGAGTAGGTAATAGAAATTTTATTTTAAACAAGCTTACTTTGTGTGATAAGGGAGATGGATAGAGGTAAAGTGAGGTGACTCCTTCCTTATTTCATCGCTTTGTTTTTATTTGTTAATAGAACTAAAATATTTTCCTAAAAATTGAAATCTTAAGCCCTTAATTTGTCCTTTAAACTGAGGTGATTGCTAACTTGATCCTCATCTGCTGTGTCCTTCCCTTGCCATTCACCAGGGAGGTAAAGATGTACCCAGACACTGCTTATGTATATGCCGCTCACTGAATGGTGACCAGGAGCAAGGATCTGCCATACACACATATCAGGCAACCTGTCCTGGGGCACCGTGTGAGAGATGGGACGAGCAGGGTTTGGGGCCACACCCGGTTTTTACCTTCTCTGGATAGTCATCTGGCTTGTGGAGAATATTTGCACTTACGTAGTCTCTAAAGGAAAGTGGAAGAGTTGGCTTCCTTCTGTTTGTTGTTTTAATGTAATGAAAGTCAAGCACTATAGTTCTGGGAGAAAGTTATGTAAAAAATGTTATTCATATTCATGGTTCCCTTAAGCAAGGGCTTTCTGTGGGTTTAATGTGGATAGATTTATAGGACTTCTGCTCTTATACTAAGCTCGGTTTGGAAAAATATTGGGATGTACAGAGGTGATATACTTGTGACTTTATTTGAGGGCAGTGTTTTGTTACTCTTAGTCTATAGCAATAGGATTTCAAAGACATGGATATAGAGACCATAATGTTGTGTGCTGTTGAGTCAATTCTGATTCATAGCGACCCTACAGAACTGCCCACAGGGTTTTCTGGGCTGTAATCTTTATGGGAGCAGATCACTAGGTCTTTTCTCTTGAGGAGCCACTGGTGGATTTGAACTGCCGACCTTTCAATTAGCAGCTGAGTGCTTTAACCATTGCAAAACCAGGGCTTTATAGAGACCTTAAAGAGGTCTGTAAACGTTCGTCATTTGCTCCTTGTTTTCTTTAATTTTTAGAACAAAAATTTTCATGCTTTTTTATTTTAACTAATTCTTTTCATCTTAAGGGTTGTGGAGGTTTGTGTATGTGTGGCTTGGTGTTTAACTTTGTGAAATAGACCAGAGTTGGAGAAGAAATGTCCTTGTTTCACAGGGTTTGGGCAAACATTTCATCATGTTTCTCTTGCTTTATGTCTTTTCTTTTCCTCTCCTGTGCACCACTCCGCTCCCTCCTCTGAAATTGCCACACTGAGCAAAATAAATATTCTTAATTTAAGCTGATACATACTTATTTTGTATCTTATAAAACTTAAGTTTCTTAAAAAAATCTAATTTGAAATTAGAATATGGTTTGTTTTTGTTTTAGTCAGGGATACTCTACATGAAAAATGTCTACCTACCCTTGTCGCAAAAAGTAGCAGTAGATCTTCACTTGTGTAAGGAAGTGAACAAATAAATGCAGGGCCTTCAAAGAGAACTTAGGTCTCAAACCTGGTGTGTCTCTAGGCTCATGCCACCCCTCAGTTGGGAGTGCCCAGAGTGGGATCTTCCTTTCTCAGGACTTGGTGGAACACAAGTTGATGCTCAGTGTCTAGTCTAGTAACTATGCCTCTAGCCAGGGTGAAAGCATTTGGGACCCACATTTATGTAAATTGCTAGATGTGATTCTTACATTGGAAAATGTAAGTTATTTGTCTGTAACCTTGGTTTTTCCAAATATGTCTAATCCTCCATACTTGGTTTGAGCAAGACTAGATACTTCCTTTGGTTTCTTTGGGATTTTTCCGTTTCCCTATGAGGTCCTTATGTTTAATTTATATGCTTTTGCATGTTCTCTTTGGTAGTTGTGTAGGCCATTAATATCCCAGATGGAAGCACATCCCCTTTGGTCCATAAGAGTAGTTATCAGAGGTTCTGGAATACTAAGGTAAATGATATTTGGGAAATGAACAGTACTTTGTGATGTCTCTTAAGCGCCAAAGGATGACAAGAAACTAGTTATAAATGATAATGTGGGGGTATTATTTATATATAGTTAGAGCACCAAAGTTACAAGTAAGAAATACCTGTTAATGTTATGGAAAGAGTGAAAGAATTCAAACTATTGTCAGTATTAATGGTTTTACAACCACTTTACAGATTAACTTGACCTCTAAGAGTTTGTCGTGTATACAATTGTTACAGGCTGTGTATAATTAAAATAGCTTTCTCTTCAAGCTGTTGGATTTTTCTGGAGACCTATAAAGTACAAAGATGATTTCAAAGATGTTTGTTTAAAATTGACTTTAAAGCTTGATAAACTCATGGTTTCTCCAAATAATTGCATTTTCTAAAGAGGCAGTGATTTCTGTCAAAAGTAGATGCATGCAGTTGCTATGTAAAGACGTTGTTCATTCAATCCTCACTTGTCTTCTCTGCTTAACAATTTTTTTTACTTGGTCCTATTCCCTTAAATTTTTTTCTTTTTTATTGTACTTCAGGTGAAGGCTTACAGAACAAATAGTTTCTTATGAAACAGTAGTGCACATATTGTTTTATGACATTGGTCAACCCTCTCCCTTCTCCACCTTTTTTTTTTGGTGAAAATATACATAGCCAAAGATACACCGATTCAAAAATTTCTACATGCACAGTTCAGTGACATCGACAACGCTTTTCCAATTTTGCTGCTATTCTCACTTTAGATGAAGGCTTACAGAACAAAATAGTTGCTCATTTAATAGTTAGTACACATGTTGCCCTATGACAATGGTTAACAACCTCACAACACATCAACACTATCCTTACTCAACCTTGGGTTCCCTATC
>NW_004444020.1:733010-738228 GCF_000243295.1 Trichechus manatus latirostris
TTTTCTTCCACTGGAAAGTCATCTGGTGTTTTTGGACGCCTACTGGAACCATCCTGTCCTGTTTTTGTAAATGTTTTGATATTGTCTGCTGTCTTTGGGGCATTCAGTAGTTATTTTCCTCATTTTTTGATTGTAGATTTGTTTGTTTCATCCTTTTTAATTTGGCTATGTCTTAGCAGGCCGGCTGTGTTCTTTTTTGATGTTTGCTCGTCTGTGGGCACAATACTTTTCACGTCGTTCTCCAGTTGGCAGGGTCAGTCACTCAGATATGGTACAGCAGGGCAGGTCTAGCTGAAGAGGAGTCACTGGGACGGGTTGTTTGTGGCACTTAACCACAGTTGCCAGGGCGGGTTGGTAATCAGTGCAGGGCAGGTTCCAGTAGGGCGTGCCTGTGCTGCTTGGTGGTGTGATGTTAAGTGCACAGTGCAGGTAGGCAGGATGTAGCGGAGAGATTGTTATGTGTGGAGCTAAGATGGATATGGGAGAGAGGAGAGAGGAACAGGAGCCAAAAACATACAAACAAACGAAAAAGAATGCTGGGGGAGCTTGTCATTGGAGTGGAGAGAGGAGAGACTATGAAATGGAGAAAAAAGAAAAGGGGAAGAGGAAGAAAAGAAAAGAATGAATAAATAAAAATCGGAAGGGTTAAAGAACAGCAAAGTTCCCAGGGATCCCACCGGTGCGGCTATGAGGTTTGGGGAAGTTGTTCTTAGGTGTGGCAGTACAGCCTGGCTAGAAGGCGCAGAGGTATATAACGCCAGGTATTCAGGGAATAGAAAGAGAAGGAAGATATAGAGAGATGAGAAACTGAGTAATGAAGAAAGACAAAAAGGGAAAAAGAGGGAAAAGAAAACAAACCAAATTTAAAAACAAAAAAACAGGAAAAGCCCCCAAGAAAACAGAAAAAAAAAGGAAAAAAACCCAAAGTAAAAAGAAATGCCCTCAGGGATCCCTCTGCACGTCTGTGCGAGCTAAGGGGCTAGTTTCCAAGCCACAGAGCACCGCCTGGCCAGAATGCCTCCCAACTCAAGAAAAGGAAAAGAAAACAAACAAACAATTCAAAAGAAACAAACAAACAAAAGCCCCGGGATCTCACCAGCGCAGCAGCCCAGACCGGGAAGCAGCTCTACGCTCGAACGGAGCTCCACATCCGCTCAGGAAGAAGCAAAGATGGCGCACGGAGCCATGTATTTGAGCGAAATGAGGGGGAGGTGGTGGGAGGTAAGGAAGAAATCAAAAGAAGCAGATAAAAAGCAACACCAGCGGCCAACAAATGGCACCTCAGAGCCAGCTAGTGCGGGCTGGTGGAATCCAAGCAGCCGGTGCTTCCCGGACAAGAGACTGTGTCCGCAGGAAGCAGAGGAGGCCGAGTGTGGGTGAAGAAGGGTAGGGGGTGGGAAAGCGTATATCACAAATTACTGGAGCTCCGCAGCCCCTCAGGAAGAAGCAAAGATGGCGCATGGAGCCAGGTATTTGAGCGAAAGGAGGGGGGAGGTGGTGAGAGGTAAGGAAGAAATCAAAAGAAGCGGAAAAAAGCAACACCAGCAGCCAAGAAATGGTACTCAGAGAGCCGGCCCATTTGGGTGGGTGGAATCCAAGCAGCCGGTGCTTCCCGGACAAGAGATTGTGGCCACGGGTAGCAGAGGAGGCCGAGTTGGGGTGAAGAAGGGTGGGGGGTGGGAAAGCATATATCGCAGTTTACCGGTTGTTTTGTCTCCCGCTGGAAGCTCCGTGAAGCTGCTTTCTCATAACCCCTGTTTGCTGGTCTCCGATAGGAGTCCAAGATGGTGGACCTGCGCTGTGTTAGCTGATAGGGGACCTCTGTATGAGTCTCTCCTCGCTCTCCGTTCTCTGTCGGTTTTCTCACTCTAATTGGTGCTTGGCTGAGTTCTTTATCTCTTCTTTTGATGTTTTAGTGTTTCAGGATTGTTGTTTTCTCTGTTCGGCTTAGTTTTTCGGATCTTTGCTGTGGAGGGAAGACGTGGTGCTTCTGCCTAGAGCACCATTTTGCCCTCCCTTTAAATTTTTATAGCTTAAACCAACCCATAGCGAGAGCATTAAAGTGAAAATGTTTTTGCATGTTATAATTTTGATTTTGAATGACTATAACAGTTACTAGTGATGTTATAGTCTTAAGTGATTTGAGATGTGTTTTGTCTCCAGTTCTTATTTTATCAACTAAATTGTAATGTTTTTGAGACTCACATTTTCTTTTTTGGATTTTGTTATTTCTCTAGTTCTTGCTTTGGCTTCTGGTCCTGAACTGGGACAGCTGACATTTCTTGGCCTGGTGGGAATCATTGATCCTCCTAGAACTGGCATTAAAGAGGCTGTTACAACGCTCATTGCCTCAGGAGTATCGATTAAAATGATTACCGGAGACTCACAGGAGACTGCAGTCGCAATCGGTACAACTAGGCTGCTTCCTTTTGTTTTTGATAGCTTTTCTTTGAAAACACTGCTGTGGATAGCTGGTTTTGTGATTCATTAAGCTATATAAGTGTGTTTGTAAAATATTCAGGTTATACAATTAAAATCAGCTCATGATTCTACTCATACTTTATATAGGATTATGTGTAAAAATTGATTTTAATTTAAAAGGTAATACTGTTATTGAAAATACATAATTGAATCATTATGAAATCACATATCTATTTTATTCACAAAAGGGTATTTGATTATTTTTAACTTCATATTCCATTTTGCTAACATTAAAGAACTAGACCATGAATGTGAAAGGGAAACTTAAAATTTAGTTTTTCCTTTCAACTTAATTTGAAAGTATTAATTTTAAGAGCATTTGTATCAGATTTGTTAGAAAATAGCCTGTGTATATACTTCTGTTGCCTCATCATATATATACCAGTGTTTCAATGTCATTTTAACATTATCTTAAGAAGTATAAGAAAAATAATGAGTATGAAAGTTAATCTCCCGGAACCTGTAAACTGTAATTCATACTGATAAATTTAAACAGTTTACTAAGCTCCGTTATTTCTGATTCTATTAATTTGAGAAAGGGCTGGAACAGAACTTTCAAAGTCGATGATATCTAACAAAACTAAATGACTAGAAACATAAAGAGTGTTGAAAAGATTATACCTAGAAAACATTTTCAACATTTATTTGCATTTATATAAAAGCACGTGATTGCCACGAATCCACTGTCATTTTGTCTGGCTTTCAGTATTCTTCTTAAAATACACTATGATCTTCATTAAAATTGAGCTTCTGAGCTGATTGACCTAGCTTCAATTCTTAGGTATACTGGCTTAAGAGATAAAAATTTCCTTTTCTGAAGTTAAACAAAAAACAGTGAAACAAAAAAAAACCCCAGAATTTTTACTAACTCAGGTAGGGTTTGTCTTACTAATAGTATGTCTTGTGATCCCTTAATATAAAGACGATTTTTAATTAAGAAAAAAAAAAAGTGTGCAACTTACAGCATATTAAATGCCAACTATGTTGATTAGCCCATTGAACAAAAACATTTTGATTGATTACATTTTCTCTTGCTTTTCACTTTAGCCAGTCGTCTGGGATTATATTCCAAAACTTCCCAGTCAGTCTCAGGAGAAGAAATTGATGCAATGGATGTACAGCAGCTTTCACAAATAGTTCCAAAGGTAGGCCGAAACTAAAGCATTTGAGACTGAATGACCTCATTGTAAGTGTTATCATTTCTACAGATAGCCTAATGAAAAACTGTATTGGAGAATGATTTGGACATGACCACCAGATCTGTTGGTACAAATCGTGAAATGAAATCTACCATTGAGCTAAGGCTTATCACTGAGAGTATTTATAATATGATGTGATCATCACGAATATCGGCACAAAATTATTAACTTCAGCAAGAACCAAATTTCCTCTGAGTAACGTATTATGGAAATTAACAGTGGTCGTATTTATAAAGTAGAGGATGTAGAGAGACCATTATTTTATCCTTCTTAACCTTTTGTTCTATACTGGTGTTAGCATGAGTATGTAATGCCTTTTTTCCGTTTCAACTGAGATATCATTTATGTACGGTAAAATTCACCCTCGTTAGTGTGCTGTTCTGAGTTTTGACAAATGCATCAGGCTTGTAACCACCACCACAGTCGAGATATAGAACAGTTCCATACTCCTGCAGAGTTCTCTTTTTCCCCTTTGTAGTTAACTCCTACTTCTTGCCCCTGGTAACCACTCATCTGTTTTCTGTCCTTATAATTTTACCTTTTCCAGAATGGTCTAGAAATGGAATTATACAGTATGAGACCTTTGAATCTGCTTCCTTCACTTAGCATAATGCATTTGAAATTTATCCATAGTGGTGTGTGCATTAGTGGTTTGTTCTTTTTTTATTGCTGACTAATATTCCACTGTATGGATGTACCTTACCTATTCAACAGTTGAAAGACGTTTGGATTGTTTTCATTTTTTGGCAATTTTGAATAAAGCTACTATAAACATTTGTGTACAGGTTTTTGCATGGATGTAAGTTTTCATTTCTTTTAGGTAAATACCTAAGAGATCATATGGTATATGTATTTTTAACTTTGTAAGAGATCGCCAAGTTGTTTTCAATGTGGTCTTATCATTTTGCATTCCTGCTAGCAATATCTGAAAGTTCTAATTACTCTACATCCTCATCAGCACTTGGGATTGTCTGATTACCCCTTTTCCCTATGCTAATAGGTGTGTAGTAGCATCTTATTGTGGTTTTAACTTGCATTTCCCTGATGACGAATGATGTTGAGCATATTTTCATGTGCTTATTTGCCATCCATGTATCATCTTTGGTGATGTGTCTGTTCATATCTTTTGCCTGTTTTTTTGAAAAATGGTTTGTTTTCCTATTGTTGAATTTTGAGAGTCCTTTACATATTATGGGTACAAATCCTTTATCAAAATTTGATTTGAAAATATTTTTTCCCAGTCAGTGGCTCGTCTTTGTATTCTCTTAGGACTTTCCTTCAAAGAGCAGAAGCTTTAATTTTCAAGTCCCAGTTTATCATTTTTTTTTTCTTATATAGATCATGCTGTTGATGTTTTATCTAAGAACTCTGCCTAACCCAAGAGCACAAAGATTTTTTTTTTTTTAACTTTTTAATTGTACTTTAGATGAAGATTTAAAGAACGAATAGTTTCTCATTAAACAGTCAGTACACATATTGTTTTATGACATTGGTTAACAACCCCACGACATGTCAACACTCTCCCTTCTCGACCTTGA
>NW_004444020.1:740260-775369 GCF_000243295.1 Trichechus manatus latirostris
CAATGATCCTCTCTGTGTTTTCTGTTTTCTCCCCCTGTTCTGGAACTCCAGTCACTCACAGATTTTTGCTTTTGATTGTATCCCACATAATTCTCAGGATTTCTTCATTTTTCTTCGTTCCTTTTTCTGATTTTTCCTCAGAGTTGTATCGAAGTGTTTTTCTTCAGTTTCTCTGATCCTATCTTCCATCATTTCAGACGTGATCCTCAGCCCTTCTATGACACTGTCCATTTCTGAAATCTTGTTGTTTATCTTTTCGATTTCTAATTGTTGTTTTTGTATGTTTTCTAGTTGTTATTTTAGCATTTTGTTTCTTTATTATTTTCTTGAATTCTTCCATTTTTTTGTCTATTTTCCATGAATTTGTCTATTTCCTTATTTTTGTCTGCTTGTTGTTTCAACTCTTGGATAATTCTGAGTATTAGAGATTTGAATTCCCTATCAGGTAGTTCTAGTGCCTTTTCTTCTACTGGAAAGTCATCTGGTGGTTTATTTTGGATGCCTACTGGAACCATCCTGTCCCGTTTTTGTAAATGTTTTGATGTTGTCTGCTGTCTTCGGGGCATTCAGTAGTTACTTTTCTCATTTGTTGCTTGTAGATTTCTTTGTTTTGTCCCTTTTTTTTTTTATTTGGCTATGTCTGTGAACACAGGCTGTGTATCCTTTGTTCTTTGCTTGTCTGTGGACATGATACTTTTCGCTTCCTTCTCCAGTTGGCAGGGTTAGTTGCTCAGATATGGTACAGCAAGGCAGGTCTAGCTGAAGAGGAGTTGCTGGGATGGGTTGTTTGTGGCACTTACTACAGCCACCAGGGTGGGTTGGTAATCAGTGCAGGGCAGGTTCCGGTAGGCCGTGCCTGTGCTGCTTGGTGGTGTGATGTTAAGCGCACGGTGCAGGTAGGCAGGATAGAGGGGGGAGATGGTGATGTGTGGAGCTAAGATGGGTATGGGAGAGAGGAACAGGAGCCAAAAACATACAAACAAAAAGAGTGCTGGGGGGCTTGCCGTTGGAGTGGAGAGATGAGAGACTATGAAATAGAGAAAATCAAAAAGGAGAAGATGTAGAAAAAAAAAAGAAAAGAAAAGAATTAATAAATAAAAATTAGAAAGAAAAAAGAACAAGAAAGCTCCCAGGGATGGGAGTACCAGTGTGGCTACGAGGTCTGGGGAAGTTGTTCCCAGGTGTTGAAGTACAGCCTGGCTGGGAGGCATAGAGGTATTCAGTGCCAGGTATCCGGGGGACAGGAAGAGAATGAAGGTATAGAGAGATTAGAAACGGTTGTTCTGTCTCCTGCTGGAAGCTCCGTGAAGCTGCTTTCTCATACCCCCTATTTGCTGGTCTCTGATGGGAGTCCAAGATGGCGTATCCGTGCTGCATTAGCTGATAGGGGACCTCTCCATGTATGTCTTCTTGCTCTCTGTTCTCTGTCAGTTTCTTATTCCGTTTGGTGCTTGGCTGAGTTCTTTATCTCTTTATTTGAGGTTTAGGGTTTTAGGATTGCCGTTTTCTCTGTTTGGCTTAGTTTTTTGGATCTTTGCTGTGGAGGGACAGCGTGGTCCTTCTGCCTAGAGTGCCATGTTGCTGGAAGTCCCCTGCCCTCTTTTTTTTTTTTTTTTTTAACTGCTATAAATAACATTTTAATAACACTGCCAACCATTTACCATGTGCCAGGCAATGCATGTATTATGTACATTATGTTATTTACTACTTAGAGCCACCTTATGAAAGGTAAGTAACCCATTTTTAAAGATGAAGAAATTGTGGCTCAGAGAACTTTGGAGACTTGCCTGAAGACCCAGAGCTGGGGAGTGGTGGCACTGGGACTGTGATCTAGGTCTGTGTGACTCTAGAATTCATGATCTGGTTTACTAATTTGTTGAACATTATTGTACATGAACCCATCTGATTATTTCTGTAGAATAAATCCCTACAGGTGAAATAGTTAGACAAATGATTGGCACATTTGTAAGGCTCTTTATACATATTCAGTTTATGTTTCCACAAACTGCACCAGAATGCTCCTTAGAAACAAGGGTGGCGAGACTTTGTCTCACGAACTTTGAACATGTTACCAGGAGGGACCAGAGAAGAACATAATGCTTGGTAAAGTAGAGGGTCAGTGAAAAAGAGGAAGACCTTCAATGAGATGGATTTACACTGTGGCTGCAACACTGGGCTTAAACGTAGCAACAATTGTGAAGATGGTGCAGGACCAAGCAGTGTTACATTCTATTGTACATAGGGTTGCTATGAGTCAGAACCGACTTGATGGCACCTAACAACCACAAGAACTTGCTTCATACCGTAGCATTAAATACCTGGAGCTCCAACTTCACACTCCTTATTCTCTAGTAAAGCGTTAGATTTTAGATACAGTTAATAGTATAAATGCACTAATTGTCGATCCAGGTTTCTCTTTCTCAAGCTCTAATCACTCATGGGTGCTGTTTTCAGAACATTGGGGCAATATGAGTGTTTGATTTGTTTAGGTTTAGGCTGAAGGTATTTCCACATTTGAAAAGGACTGTTTTGTGTTTTATCCTGATAATTTCTTCCTGACATTTATTTTTGAAAGAATAAATCCCACAACGAGTTCTCGAGAGGTATTGAGACAGAGTGTACAATAGTAAGGATATGTGAAATCCGCAGTTAATTAAATATTTTCCCATTAGACCTTCATTCAGTGTTTTCTCCAGATTTTTTCCCAGAGATGCTAACAAATAGTGGACCTGAGATATTTAAAATTTCTTTTTAGTTGCTTTCTTCATTTTACCCGCTGGCTCTCAGATAAAAATGCTTATGAACTCTGAAAGTAGTTAGAGAAGGAAGAAGCAAATTACATCACTGGCCTGCACAAATTACATCATCTGTCTTCCGCAGTGTCATGTGCATTAGTTATGGCAAATACCCTGATGCTGCTTGGAAGAGACTAAAGCAAAATAAAAGCTAAACCTTGTTGGGAGCTTATTTAATTGCTTAAAGTCATCCTGCTCTAAATGGAAGTTCCATAATTACCAGAGTTTCCTTTCCTTTTAGCTGTTTCATGTCTTATAAATACTTTTCTCCAGTTATTCTTCATGACTTGTAGTCCTTTGAGCTTAGCAAGACTTTTTTTTGGTCCCCCCGCGCCCCCAACACACACATACACTATCTTGTTTTATACCTCTTGTGTAATCTTACAGCCAATGTGTGTACTTGGTTATTTATTGCTTTTTCTTCTTAGCAGTTTGAATAGCATTTCTTTTATTAGTGTTTTTTAAAAAACCACCTTTGCTCTAAATAACCAGTTCACTGACCTTTTCCTGCATCTACTAAAAGCATACTAATTCTGTTCCTCATTAAAATATTTTCCAGCTTTTCCTTGCCATAATTCAATCACATATTCTAAATCTCCTAACACTGCTATGTCCTTTTGATCTATAGCCAATTAAAAAGTAGTATGCAAACTGATTATTTCAGGATAGACCATTGCTAAAGAAGAAGATCATGGTTGGTAAAGTAGAGGGTCAGTGAAAATGAGGGAAACCCTTAATCAGATGGACTGACATAGTAACTGAAACAGTGGACTAAAACACACCAACGATCATGCAGATGACGCTGAATTGGGCAGTGTTGGTTCTGTTATAAGGTCACCATGAGTCTTGGCTCACTCAGTGACAGCTAACACCACCACCATGCAAACCGAGTTTTGCTTCATTATTTATAAAGTCCATCTGGGAGTTTTCAGCGGTTTTGGTTCATGATTTCTTCCTACATTTTCCATTGATAAAGGTGGTCATCCTCTTTCATTTATTGTTTTTTGATTTTTAGAGCAGTACCTCTATTTGTATTTTCACCAAATCTGTTATCTGATTCCCTGTAATATAATCCCAATTTGTATATTGTTTAATTTTTGGTAGATTGTAAATTCTACATCAGTCACACACCTTCCTGTCAGTGTAACTGTTTTCTTTTTGTCCCTCTTGGTAGATTATTATTCTAATGCCAGGAACACGGTTTTTCATTCACCCTTTGTTTAATATTTTCCTATTTCCTTCTTTCAATGACTTCCTTCCTGTAGTGCTCTTTGTCTCTTAATGACAATCAAAATGCAAGTGCTTGCCACAAATTTGACACTGAAAAGAAGCACATGAGAAGAGAACAATACTCTCCTCCCTTTGGTGATTTTTACCTTTTTTAACCCACATGATTCCCTACTCTTTCTTCTTTTCCGAAATAGTTCTCTTATCTTTCCTACCATCCTTCTCCTATCTTCTCTCCTCCCACTCCCAAACTACAGTGATTGCATTGTGCACTTATCTTTAATCAGTAGTATTCCCTTTTTTTAGGTAGGGAAACATACAAGGTCAAGAAGATTACTAATATTGAAAATTCATTCACCTGCAAATTTAATCCTAGCTCTGTGATAGTGATATAGTTTGGCTTTTAGTCAGCACCTGATTTCTTCAAGCTGTAACTTTTGTGCCTGTTTAATGTCAGTATTTTCACTTAACTAAAAGGATTGACTTGCTTATCTTGGTTCTTTTGTTTTATTGCTTTAAGAGGAAATTTTACTCTGTGCAATGGCATGTACTACTTGCAAAACACCAAGTGCGCCTGCAGCTTTGCATTGAGATCTTCTTAGTCTCAAAAGCAGCTGCTCTTGTTTTTGAACTGTCATCAAAAGCTTTGAAATGCTAAAATCTTCTATCGAGTAATAGGTGTGCTGGATGTATGCCAGGTAATTTGCTACTACGCAAAAGACATATGCCTTTAGTCCAGGAGTTGGTGGCTGGTCATTCCTGCTACCCATATCAATGATAATCCATTGGCGCTATAAAGGATTGATTTGCAATGGTTCAAAAATTGTTCATTCAGAACAGAGGCAAAATTCTGCTTTGTACAACTTGAGTATTTGTAATTAGCCTTTTATTTAAGTAGTCTGTAAACTCTACAGCCTTTGCTAAACACTCTTGTACTTCAGTGCTGCGTGCTTCATGATTAATTTCTGAGGTAACGTAGAATCTTCACTTAGAAGGCGACTGGTTTACTTTTAACATATATACATATAGTATAGTCCTTCTAAAAGACACATGAAAGGATTTCTGAATGGATTTTTGAACTTTGTTTTAAAAAGAGCATAGTCTCCAAGTATAAGTTATGTGATTCATGGCACCTAGAAGGCCTAGGGATAATCAGTAATGTGATATTACAGTTCATCTGAGTCTTTGGTCTAAGGAAATACACCTCTTTGGTTTTAGACCATTATTGAAATTGGGAGAGAACCTAGAAACGGAATGATGGTAATAAGACTCATTTAATCATTTATTCATTCATTTTAGATGTATTTATAGAGCATTGAGCATACAGGGCAAAATCTCTGCCTTCATGGAGCTTGTATGGGATACATACAGTATGTTAGGTAACTGCGAAAGAGCACTAAAAAAGTGGGGAGGAGAGATTTGAAAGATCAGCGAGGGAGACTGAAATATTTAAATAGCATGATTAGGGAAGGTCTCACCGAGAAGGTACTGTTTGACAGGAGACCTGAAGGAACCGAGGAAGCAGGCCATGTGGATATCTGAGGAAAGAGTATTTCAGGAAGAGTGAACAAGGGCAAAGGGCTTGAGGCAGTGTGCCTGACATGTTTGAGTGCAGAACAGTGAGGAGGCCAGTGTGGTTCGAGTGGAAAAGATTAATGATGTGGGGGTGCTTTCATGCAGAGCTTGGCAGGTCATGAGAGACTTTGACATTTACTCTGAGAGAGATGGGAAGTCATTGGAGGGTTTTGAGCAGAGGAGAGGTATGATTTCACTTCTGTTTTAAACAGTATCGCTGTAACTACTGTATTGAAAATAGATTGTAGGTGTCAAGGGCAGAAATAAGTAAGTTCAGAGGTATTGGCCCAAGGTGTTGAACAGTGAGTATGGTGTAAGTTAGTTGAATTGTGACTATGGGTGAAAGATTTGCTGTCACTGCTTGTGGTATGTGATAGAAAAGGAGGAATCAAGGATGGCCTTCAAAATTTGCAGCCTGAGTAGGTGCAAGGATATAGTTGCCATTAACAGAGGGCGGGAAAGAACACAGTTGTTTTGAAGTAATAGGGGTTCATTTGGGATATGTTTAAATTTGAGATAAGACATCTTAGGGGAAATGTGTAGGAGGTAGGTGGTTTGGTTTCATTGGTCTAGATCTCAGTAGTAGTATCTGGCTGGAGATCTAAATGTGTATAAATATTATCCAGAGCCATGAGACTGTATGTGATCGTCTAGGGAGGTAGTACAATTTAAGACCTCTTACAAAGAAGAGTCTAAGAACTGAGCCTGGTATGGAGCCTGCACAAAAGGAGCAGTCAGAAAGTGAGGAAAAAGACCAGGACCGAGTAGGGCAGTCATGGAAGCCAAGGGAATAAGGTGTTTCAGGAGGAGGGAGTGATCAACTCTGTCAGTGCTGAGGAGAGGTCAGGTCAGATGAGAAAAGACCCTGGGCCTTAGCAGTGTTGGGGTGGGGTTGCCTTTGGTAACCCAGTCTTGAATGGTGGTTTCAGTGCAGCGGTGGGGGTAATGTCCTGACTGGGACGGATTCAGGAGAGAATCGGACAAGAAGAAATAGGAGACAGCAAGTACAGGCGACTCTTTAGAGGAGTTTTGGTATAAAGAGAAAAGGAAAATTGGGTTGTTGGCTGAAGTGAAGTTTTTTTTTTTCAAAGATGGAAGCAATAATAGCATGCTTTTGTATACTGACGGTAAAGATGCAGCAGCAGGAAACATTTTTTGATGCAGAAAAGGGGAAAATTTTGGGAGCAATTATCTTTAATAAATAAGAAAGTGGAATATATAACTTTGACAAGAGCATATTCAGTTCATCTGTAGTAGTAAAAGGAAAGAAGGATACAGATACCAGGATATAGATACTGGGTGTTGGGAACTTGTGAAAATTCCCTTCTGATTTTGTTTTCTCTGAAGTAGAAAACAAGGTTGTCAGTTGAGAATGAGGTTGGAGAAGGGGATAGATTGGTGGTATGAGGGGAGAAGACAAATATGGACTCCTCTCTGAGGGTATGGGAAAGGGAATGGTGTATTATGTGGATATTGAAATCACCATGACTTGTAAGTCTTGTTGGAGAGAGTGACAGTGAGGCAGAAGTTGAAATCTTTGCACAGGGAAGGGAGTGGCCTGGGGAGCAGTGGATGCTTGCAGTTAGTGGGAAGGATAGTCTGATGTGACATTCAAAACTGGGGTTTTATGGAAGAGGAAGGGAAAATGGAGGACACCTTTCCCGCCTCCAGGCCCTCATGGTGGTACTATTGGAGAGGATAGTGTTTCATGAGAGGAAAAATTAGGTTAGAGCAAGGAGGTGAAGAAGAGTCAAGCTGCAGGGGCTATTGTTGATGGCTGCCTTTGGGGCACAGTGAAAGGGTTTCAGGAGACCAGGAAATTGGGTCAGAAGAGAGGATTGAATATTTGGCTTGGAGAGAGAAAATCATATAAGTAGTTTGGAGATACAGTGGAAGAGAGGCTAATGAATTAACCTGAATAAGAGGAAATGAATAGATACTTGGCACTGTAAGGAATGGCTGTATGGACATTGAGTAGCAGCTGTTCCTTGTCACCCCTGAAGACAGGACAAAAGAAAAAGGACATTTAAGCTGTACAAGAGTGTTACGAGGAAACAGTTGCAAGAGAATTTTTGCTGTCTTTGTCTCTGCAACAGTTCAGAATAAGACTGTTGTCTCTTCAGAGTTTAAACATAATGGAATAATTGGACAACTTGTTTAGATTATTTATTTCCTGTGGTACCTTTAGATGGCTGTATCAGTGAATGTCTTAGAAATATATGGCATATTACTTAAGCTTGATCTCTATGCCAAGTTAAATACAGTTCAAATTAAGTAAAAAATGAGAGTTATAAGTGCCTCCGTTGTTCTGATATTTCTTAACATTAAAGATTTTTGTTGTATCCTGTATTTTAACAGGTTGCAGTATTTTACAGAGCTAGTCCAAGACACAAGATGAAAATTATTAAGGTGAGTGTCTAAGAATCAGATTGTTATATCTTTACATTTCATTACTAGGAGTATTGATAAAGCATTAAAATTATAAGTATTTTGGAGCAAAACAGATGGTTTTATTAAATCTTAAAACAGAAACACTAATAGAGAATGTAGTTGGCATAGGAACATGTAAAAGAAAACATCAATGAAATATCTGCAAATCTAGCCACCTTAAAAAAAGTTGAACAGTGTAGAAATATATTCTGACAGGGATCCATAGCCAGATCATCCCAGTGTGAACAGCAGCAGTTAGTTAGAAACTGAATAAATACAGCAAGAAAAAAAAATACTGTGAGAAAGCGAACAATATTTAAAGGATATGGTTATTTATGTTAGCCCAATATATAGAAAGCAATTGTCAGCATCCATTAGTTAATGGACTTATTAATCAAAATAGCCTACCATTGTATCATTCAGGGTTTCTCAGCCTTGGCACTATTGTGTTTTTGAGCTGGATAATTATTTGTTGTGGGAAATTGTCGTCTTCATTGTGGGATGTTTAATAGTATCCCTGGCCTCTACCCACTAGATGCTGGTAGTATTCCCCCGGTTAAGACAGTCTAAAATGTCTCCAGACATTACCACATGTCCCCTGGGGGGCAAAATTATCTCCCCACCCCCCAGTTGAAAACCACTGGTATGACTGGATCAGGCTTTAGACATACAGTTCTCACAGATGGGGATACTAAAAGCAACTTTTCCTAAACTTGATCTTATTAAGACCTCCATATATGAAGTTTTTTGAAAAATTGGTGGTCTGTATTATTTCTCATCTTAATTATGTGAAGAAAATAATTGGCAGAGGATTTGTTTATCCCTTTATCTGCTTGGAAGCAACATTTTTATCAGAACCCGTCTCCACTTCCTACTTTAGTCTCTGCAGAAGAACGGGTCGGTTGTAGCCATGACAGGAGATGGAGTAAATGATGCAGTTGCGCTTAAGGCCGCAGACATTGGAGTTGCAATGGGCCAGAGTGGCACAGATGTTTGCAAAGAGGCAGCAGACATGATCCTGGTGGATGATGATTTCCAAACGATAATGTAAGTTTTGTTTCCGTGAGTCTTTCCTCTTCCTTCTTGCACCCCATCCCCGGCAATTCAACTGGAAAATAATTAGCAGAATTTGAACGTTGAGTAACTAAACCATTTTACTAGATTAATTAATTTTATTTTATGACCCAGTGTATAGTTCTGGAAAAAATGATTTGTGTAGAATGGAGAGGGCTTCATACATAGTGAGGCTATTTATTTAAGAATTTATTGAATACCAGTTACATGTCACATTTTTCGGGCACTAGTACAGCAGTTAAACCCTTATTCTAGTTAAATTCAGCTATCAGAAATATGCATATGTATGGCTTTATAAATATTAAAAATTAGTCAAATTCATATTCATGTATGTTTTCTTATGTCAGTAATCCTTCGTATTGCCCTGGTTTCCTGATATATAATTTATTGAATTTAAATGTCTTAGAACTAATGTTTGTTTCAGCCAGTTTCTTTCTACTTGATTCAAGTCTCCAGTGTAACACCTGGTGGTGTCACTTTCACAGTGTTCGGGTGGGGTTACCTGAATCCTGTTTCTTTTTTGATGATCACCCGTTAGATGACCTGAGTCTTACTCCGTTCCATGATACATGCTAGTTACATGCCCTGGGCTGCTTGATTATCTCATTGTGACCTGAAGTGCAGCATGTGGGAACTCAGGACGCCCAAGCATTTGCTAAGCTCTTGAAGGATATAACCCTTTCTTTTTCTTTCAATTTTTAGAATTTTATTCAAATCTTGCAAGAAAGGGGAAGTTGTTTAATAGACTCATTTTCCTAGATTCAACCAAATGAATAAGAGAATTTACAGGAGTCTTTGTAAATCATACTCTTTATGTAATTTCTCTGCATATGTATCTTACTGTGTACAGGAGGAATAACAGGCTTAAATTCCATAATTCTTAAGTATTTCATTTGCTGTTTAATTCCTGATATACATTAATTTTATTCCTCATCATGCATCTTGTACCTCTAAGGAAAGTGAAGCTAGAGGACTAAAGATCATCATTTTAATATTATAAATCAGGTACTTATATAGAAAGATAATGTATGATTTCAATGTTGAAATATCTTTAAGAATAAAAATTTTAATATTATATAATGAAATTAGTTCAGCTGATGCTTAGCAGGCTTGACTTGAATTCTTGCTAAAATAAATGCTCTGTGTTTTGTTTTTTCTAATCTTAATTGTGTAGAGAAAAAG
The DNA here is from genome assembly GCF_000243295.1 of Trichechus manatus latirostris. NCBI lineage: Eukaryota > Metazoa > Chordata > Mammalia > Sirenia > Trichechidae > Trichechus > Trichechus manatus. The sequence goes on from NW_004444020.1 coordinate 750,544, forward strand.
ATTCTCTTAGTGATACATGTATCAGTTGGTAATTTATTTTCAAAATTAGCTCTATAGTGTTTTAGTATAGGTATATCTTTATTTTTATGTGCTGTTTCTCAGCTCTTTTTTTTTGAATTTCAGGTCAGCAATTGAAGAGGGTAAAGGGATTTATAACAACATTAAAAACTTTGTTAGATTCCAGCTAAGCACGTAAGTTTGCAAGAAGCTTGTCACTGTGAGTCTTCTAGACAAAGTATATTTCAAGTATAATTCAAGCAGAATGCCTAGAAGCTTTTGGGCTCTTTCTGAGGGTTATTCATTAAGTTTTTCAAAATGAAAATTAATTGTGTCCTGAAATTTTACATGACATGATAAGTAGATTCTAAATGATATTCAATGTCTATATTATCATGAAAACCCTTGTGATTATTTAATAGCTCATGAAGCAACTAAGGAAAGGTAGTCAGATTTCAGTGTTTCCTCTGGTATCTCTTTCCAAAAGTAGAAGGGCTTTTCTTTGGTCAAAAAAGATTTACCAAAATAATTTTTAAACGGTTAACTGTTATGTAGCAATAGCTGCTCTGAATTCAAGTTTAAAAACATTTCTCTATATGCTATTGTCTAAATTATTTTTTTAAAAAAAACCTTTGTTAAAATACTGTGGATTGTAAGTGTTAACTTTTAGCTTCAAAATGTTCATATGAATCAAGGATAGGTTACCCAAAACATAGACTTCCTTCAAAAGCACAGTAGTAACATGAGATTTTTAAGTGCTGAAAATGTGGTATCATATAATCGGGAGGAATTTACATTGCTGACCAATTTTTAAATGACTTTTTTTCTGCAGGAGTATAGCAGCATTAACTTTAATCTCATTGGCTACATTAATGAACTTTCCTAATCCTCTCAATGCCATGCAGATTTTGTGGATCAATATTATCATGGATGGACCTCCAGCTCAGAGGTAAGAGTGTTTTTTCATGCATGAACTGGAAAGACAGGGAGGGTGTGATATCCTGATGATTCAGTTTTAAAGCTTCATTCGTGGATAAGACCAGAAAACTTCACAGCAACATGCTTGTTATAAATTGTGTCATGTGCCTACATCATTTGTTCTTTTTGGGTACTCATTAATTCAATATGGATCTGAACCTTTACTGTATTAGATGCTGAGCCTTAGGCTGAGAACAGATCAGGGAATAGACACAGTCACTGCCTTCAGGAAGTAAGCTTTTTATTTCTAAAAATGGAATGTCATGGAGAAATTTCTGAGTTCAGTGTTATTGGTTAGATTCTGTTGTCAATTTTAGACAAGTATTAAAGTACCTAAGGGCCTAACTCTTCTGTTTTATAATAATGGGACCATGTATGTTGCTTCCCAACCTCAAATGGGTAGTTGAATAATCCATGTCATATATTGTCATTGGCCGTTGCAAGAAGTCATCCTAGTCACAGTCTCCTGGTATGGAAGAGATTTCAAGGCCCAGCTGATACGTCATTTATTTCAGGCCATATTTGAAACAAGTAAACATATGTAAATGGAATTGGATTTTTTTTTCTTTTTAATTTGACTAGCAAGCCCTAGAAAACTGCCAGATAAATAGGATAAAAGAGGAGAAAGACAGTGACAAAATCAGTGGTTATTTTTGAGTAATCATAGCTAAGAATTTCTCTGTGATTCAGCATTTTGTTTCCATAAGAAAGCATTTAGTTTACTGGATAATTGAGGTCAATGAGGTTGTGAAGGTAACAAATCCAAACTGTAAAACTTTAAAGCAGTTCTCTTTTCTGTTTGCTTTTCAGCCTTGGAGTAGAGCCAGTGGATAAAGATGTCATTCGTAAACCTCCACGCAACTGGAAGGACAGCATTTTAACCAAAAACTTGATACTTAAAATACTTGTTTCATCAATAATCATTGTTTGCGGAACTTTGTTTGTCTTCTGGCGGGAGGTACAGTCACTGAATAAGCTGTGTTAACATGCATTCTGTGTGATAGTATTCTTAAAGTCGTTTAGTGCATTGCACTGAAGGCTGGAAGGGTAGGAGAGCTTTTTGAGAAATATAATAGTAAAAATATTTTAACATAGTTTGATTTTAATCTTTATGGGTTGATAGAATTTCTGCTTCATTTATTAGAATAATTTAAATATATTGAGAAGTATTAGAGTAGAAATTAAAATATGAAAATTTTGGGAGATGAAGTTAGGAAATCTGAGAAGGTCTTTAACTACTTTATTTTCATTAAAAAAGAAAGTTGTTTTTATAGCTAATATATAGTTCATGAGAAGATGTTCACTTTTAATTGTATAACCACAAAAACCTGTTGCTGTCAAGTCGATTCTGACTCATAGCGACCCTGTAGGACAGAGTAGAACTGCTCCATAGGGTTTTCAAGGAGTGGCTGGTGGATTCGAACTGCCAGCCTTTCGGTTAGCAGCCGTAGCTCTTAACCACTGTGCCACCAGGGCTCCTTTAATTGTATAGACTACAGCTATTCATAGGTGACTTATTTAAATGGCTTATAGGAAATTTGGTAGCTTTATGTTTCATATCTGAAAGTTATTTCATCTTAATGGGAAGAAAATATTAACCTTTTAAAAGTATGCAGTATTTGTTCATTAAATTCAACCCCTGAAAATTCATTTTTTTCCCCTTAACAGCTACGAGACAATGTGATAACACCTCGAGACACAACGATGACCTTCACATGCTTTGTGTTTTTTGACATGTTCAATGCATTAAGTTCCAGATCCCAGGTATGTTTAGGTGCTCTGAGCTGATGAACTCAATTGGGTACAGTACTCTACTAGTAAGTAGTAGGCAAGGATTATGGGGTTTTAGTCTTGCTCAGTGTTGTCATCACAGGTTACAGCCCCAGACACAGTCTTCCTACGAACATGTACTGTCTGTCACCATGAGGATGGGTGTGGGGGAAAATCAGCCTTTCCTTTGACCAGAAGATCAAAGTAAATCCCGGCTGCTGTCACCTGATCTTCTCCTTTCCATCCTTTTGTTAGCTATATCTGATAGGTCCAAGTTAACATTACCTGAGTGCACAGGACGGACCTCATGGGTTCTGTTAAGATAATACTAGTCTCATTTTAGAAGAAAATGCTGTTAGACTACAAGGATAATTTTGTGCCTATTGATTTTTTTGCATTACTTTTGTCAGGTGTCAAAGCTTAGGGCATTTTAAATTTGCCTTCCTTTCCATGGCATATCACAGGGTGTGACCACCTCTTCTTGAATGAAGTGCTGTGATAGAAAATAATGAGCTAGAAACTAGTGGTACTTTTTCAGAGCATATCATCCTTGAGAAGTCCATTCCAGGCCTTACCATTCATTTCAATTTTGAAGCACTTTATAAATCTTTAACTATATCTGTTATCATTTACCATGTTAGAACTTTTTAAGTACAGTGCGTTGTGACTGGTTTTGACTAATTTTTAAAGAGGCTGTAGTTTTTTGTTTAAAAAGGCAGTTTTGCTTTTCAAGGACACACATAACTACTTTTGTTCTTCGGTAAAGCTTGTTAGGTTATCTACCTTAATGAATGGGTAGAGGTGATTTAGCATAGTAATCATATGCAAATAAAGCTTTTTAATGTTTTGGGATTCTAAAATAAGTTTTCTTTCTTCCTATGGTCTCATTTATATAGTATCACTTTTTTTTAAGCAAGCTTGTTCTTGATAAATGGAAGCTTCTTTAAAATTTACCCTTATTCAATCTGAATTATTCAAAAACAATAGTTAAAAGATTTTATGATACTAATATTATAGAATTCGGTGATTACAAAAATTTCTCTTTTTTGGGGGGCACTAATTTACACAGTGTTACTGTTTCAAGCTTATTAAAAAATTGTGGCAGTGAATGTAACAATAACGAAGCTGCTTCTATGACCAAGAAGTAATGAACTCTCCACTCTGCCTACAGACCAAGTCTGTGTTTGAGATTGGACTCTGCAGTAATAAAATGTTTTGCTATGCAGTTCTGGGATCCATCATGGGACAGTTACTAGTTATTTACTTCCCTCCACTTCAGAAAGTTTTTCAGACCGAGAGCCTAAGCATACTGGGTAAGTAAAATGTTATCTTTATAATTTATGTGTTTTAGATGAATTGTCTTAAGTATTTTCTACATTTGCTCTAATACTTTTTTTTTTTTTTTTAAACATTGAAATGTAAAAATGACTGACTTGATTTGAGAAAAGAATATGCTCTATTTCTTCATTTGGGAAATTCAGGGAGTGACTCACCTAACGGTTGTTGTTGGTTGTAGTGAAGTCAATTCTGACTCATGGCGACCCAAGGTGCCTTAGGGTAGGTTCCAACTGCCAACTTTTTAGCTAGTAGTTGAGTGCTTAACTGTGTGTGCCACCTAGGCACTAACTCTAGGGTTTTTGATTTCTTTATAGATTATCATTTGTTAAGATATCAAATTGGTGATTCTGAAGTATGGCAAATCAAAATATGTTATAGAGTAATTGTAGTTTATAACTTTTATGTGCTGTTTTAGTCTTGTATGGAGAGAAAACAAGATAGATTTACAAATTGTTTTTTAAAATTCTAATTTTTGATAATTAAGCTAATATTTTACTATCTTGCTAGTTTGCACATTCTAATTTTTATGAAATAAGTTTGATTCTTTAAAAGCAGAAAGTTGCAGTAAGATTCCATGGAAGTTTGACATTATCATCCGTATACTATGCATTAAATAAATGTATTAGGACATGGTATATTAAAAGTTAATCTTCATATGTAAGTGTGAAGAAAGATGATATATTTCATGGTAATGCTACTGTTAAGTCTTGGGGTTTTAAGTTAATTTGGTATATTTATGAAAATGAGTGTGATACACCCTCACTGTATTTTTTGCTGTGAGTTAAAATTTACCTTAAAGTTGATCTAGTTTAATTTCTATATATTCTATATTCACATCCTTTCCTCTTTAAAAAGGAGTTTTAAGGAGACAGCTGCAATTTTTTAAGCAGTAAGAACTGAGAGAATGTGGATATTACTGTAAAGGCATGATCTTTAAAAGATCAGCCCTTGTAGACTTACAAATTGAATAAACAGATGTACGTTTCCAAGTAATCTTTTCAATCAGATAGTTACCACTGCTTAAAAAGTACCTTTTATAGGCTGTGTCACTACTGCATAGAGAACTCCTCTTGCTTATGTTACTGTTAAAGGCCAGCCACCTGAGGTTAACCCGTGGTTCAGGGAAAGTGGTCAGGGGTGGAGGTTCTAGTTCTGGATGCTGCCTTTTCTAGTCTGTGACTTTGGATGAATCATGTAGTACCTTTGAGCCTTACTTTTTCCATTTTTAAACTGAGGATGATTGTGTCTAACCTTATGGAATGGTTGTGAAACAATATATTTAAAAGCTGTGGTAAACTGCTAGGAAAATGAAAGCTATTAAACTTTGCGGCTGTGTTTCAAAGAATTGTAAAACCTCTTTTCTTTTTCTCTCTCACAGATCTGCTGTTTCTTTTGGGTCTCACCTCATCAGTGTGCATAGTGGCAGAAATTATAAAGAAGGTGGAAAGGAGCAGGGAAAAGATCCAGAAGCATGTTAGTTCAACATCGTCGTCTTTTCTTGAAGTATGATGCATATTGCATTCTTTTATTTGCAAACTGGGAATTGCAGTCTGAGGATCACTTGGAAGGGCAAGTTCAAGAGGATAAAAGAAGATCTGAGAACTTTTAAACTTTTCATTGACTGAAAATGAGCGTTAATGTTCAAGACTTGATTTGAGACTTTAACCTGCTGGCAGACCCAAATGAAATTATGCAACTTTGATAACATAACTCTTCATTTAAATTGGCTTTTGCGATTGAGTGGAACTTTATAAAGCATATGAGCAGTTATTTAATTTAAAAAAAAAAAAAAAAAAAAAGACGAAGCCTGAACCACCTTCTGCACTTAAAGAGGTCTAACGGTATAAATACACGATCTATCTTAGATATAAATCTTTTTTTTTTTATTTTTAAATATTGTACTATTTATGGTGGTGGGGCTTTCTTACTAATAAAAAAAATAAATTTTATCATTTCAAAGGCATTCTGTTTGGTTTAGAAGTTGAGTCCCAGGAGTGCCATATTTCAGCTACTGTATTTTCTTTTTCCTGCAATGTCAGCAGCTCCGGTACCTTGTGCTACCATTTTTGTATCTCAAGTTTTTTGCACAGGATGTGACCACTGTCAGATCACTGTTCTTTTCTTTCTTTTTGTGATTGAAAAGGCCTACCCTGCAATTTGAAGTAAATGTTTGCTTTTCTTAGTAGGTGTAAATCGTTGCTTTTCTTTTTTAGGCATGAGTCTTTGTTCTAGCAAAATTAATACAGGGTTGTCAAGTGGCATTCTAGTTTGCGTGCCAGTGTCTGTAATTAACATTTAGTCATAGGATCAAAATCATTTAAGACTGATTAGGCTGAATTTTATAACAAATTATATTAACATGTCATGCCTCTTTTTGAGTTAAATATAAATATATACTCTGTCAAACATCATTTTGTCATCGCCTAAATATAAATCCAAGTACCTCAGCTGCATAATTGATTTTCATTATTTTTAATGTTTTGTGTGTGTTTTTAAGCATACTTTTTAGGAAGTATAGCCTGCTACATTTAAAGAATAAAAAGGCCCCGAACCCAAACAGTTTTATGAATCAGAATATAAGTGGAAGATTGTGTGCTGACCTTCTGCTTCATGTACCTGCAGGTTCTTTGGCCTACATTGCAGCTGGCCACGGCACAACCCTGAGTCTGTCCCTTCTGCTTCCACCGTTTATCCTCTGCTTCTTTGTGCTTCACTGGGCACGCTAAAGAAATAGATGGGTTTGCTTTGTGTAATGCCATCAGTTTTTACAGTGACTTGATGAGGTGTAGGTAATTTGTTTCAAGTGTATGGCACATCTGGACCAGAAATTCAAAATTAGAAATCCATTCTCCTATTCAATATTTCTAACTATAAACAGAAATGGGTCTTAAATTCTTACAGGTTTAATTCTTCTCTAAGTTAGTAAATTTTATAATAATTCTACATTTTAAAAAACTGTCAGGATAAGCCACTTTCTAGCTTTTATCACCAATATTAAACTGCAGGTGTTAGCACTGAGAAATACTGTCCTTAATGATAGGGAAAAAGATCTATTCTTTGAGTCCTTGTTACTGAAACAGTTGCATTTAGTAGCTGAAATGCCTGCAATTTATTCTACTTTACCCTTTAAGGCTGAATAGTCAAATGTACATTGTTCCTTTTCATTACTTTACACGGAGGCCATTTTGCAATCAGCTTTATCTTCAGTGATTTGATATACCTAAATTTTGTAATGATTTTTCTTCTCTGTTACAAAGACTTGAAGTACATATCACATGCATGTCAATCTTTTTCCTTGTATTTTAGGCTCAGAGTATGGTAGTATGAAATAAATGTGCCTATCCTTTCATTTGATTTTTGAACTATATAAAATAAGATCATTTAAGTTAATGACCTTCTGTGGGACTGTTAGCATTAATAATTATCCATAGGGATGTTGAAGATACAGAAATAAGGGAATATTCATAGTATACAGAATGTGTGCTTTAAAAAGAAATTAAATGTACATTATAGATCTACTACAGCCAGATTTTAATTTTCCATTGTATATTCATCCAAATTAGCATGGATCATTTAAATGTACTAATAAGTAAATTTTTTAATTTTTACTCCATTTTCTAGCCCTAGGGTTTGCTACCTGTTGCCCTTGAGTCAGTTTTAACTCTTGGTGACCCCATGTGTTTCTAGAACTGTGTTCCATAGGGTTTTCAGTGGCTATAACATGGAGTCCCTGGGTGGCGCAAATGGTTAAGCACTTGACTGCTAGCCAAAAAGTTGGCAGTTCGGACCCACCCAGAGGTGCCCTGGAAGACAGGTATGACAATCTGCTTCTGAAAGGTCACACAGCCTTGAAAACCCTATGGAGCAATTCTACTCTGCACACGTGGGGTTGCCACGAGTTGGAATTGACTCAACTGCCGCTAACAACAATAACAACAGTAAATCTTACGGAAGTAGATGACTGGCCTTTCTTCTGTGGTGCCACTGGGTGGATTCAAACCACCAACCTTCTGGTTAGTAGTCAAGCGCAAACCATTTGTGCTACTAGGGACCTTTATAGAGTCCTTAATAATATGTACTTATTTGATTTTTCCTTGTTAAACTATCTAATGAAGTTCTTTGACCCAGAGTCACTACAATGTAAATACATTCAGGAAGAAAACAAGAAACTTAAGATAATTCACAGTCTATATGGACAATTCTCAAATATTCAAAACTGGCTGCATAGAAACCGCTGAGCATGTTCTGTCACATTTGTGTTGGACATTGCATGACCTAGGGATGAAACAAGTGCCAAACCAGACAACTCAAAGAACTTCCTTGTCTTAGTTATCTAGTGCTGCAGAACAGAAATACCACAAATGGATGGCTTTAACAAAGAAATTTATTCTCTCACAGTTTAGGAGGCTAGAAGTCGGAATTCAGGGTGCCAGCTCCAGGGGAAGGCTCTCTCTCTCTTGCTTGTCGGCTCTAGGGGAAGGTCCTTGTCATCAATCTGGGAGCTTCTCCTGATCTAGCAGTGTCTCAGTGCAGGGACCCTGGGTCCAAAGGACGAGCTGTTCTCCTGGCTCTTGTTTCTTGGTGGTAAGAGGTCCCTCCGTCCTTCTGCTTATTTCTCTTTTTATGTCTCAAAAGAGATTCCCTTAAGATATAACCTAGATTGAGTCCTGCCTCATTAACATAACTGCCTCTAATCCGGCCTCATTAACATTATAGAGGTAGGATTTACAACACATAGGAAAATCACATCAGATGACTAAATGGTGGACAATCACGCAGTACTGGGAAGCAAGGCCTAGCCAAGTTGATACATACTTTTGGGGGACACACTTCAATCCATGACAGTCCCCCTGAGGAGAAGGGCTTTATTTAACAGCAGTGACCTGCAGCTCACCTGGATCAGACATGGTTTTTACCTTTCATGCCCATGCAGGGTACATCTGATAAATTGGTAGTCTTTCTGAAATCACTAAGTTTTGATTTCTTTATTACATTATTTAAATGAGTATTGGCCATACTTAAAATAGTTTCTCACCGAAATGAATTGGCGGTAAACAGTATCTCATCCTGGGACCTTAACGTCAAGGTTGCTTTCTGCCTCTGTCATTTGGCAGTTCATATGCATTTTATTTCCACATACAACTTACCTAAGAACTTAGGTGGATGAATCGTCTTTTCAGTAAACATTTATTGAGCACCTGGTATGTGCTTAGAAGTAGAAAGATGACAGCATGCCTGCCCTTCAGGAGCCTGTGTGCAGGGGTGGCGAGGGATATAACTGTTAGCAAGCTGTTTCAAGAGAGTTAGTAGTGGTCTTTGCACATGTATTTTGAAAATACACATACATTAAAATGTGTCCAACATACATTTCCTTGACCTTGGCATTTGAAAAATCTGAATGCATTTTTTAGAAGGCTGAGCTCATGCAATCCAAACAGTAGCTGATTTCTATACATGGTGTGGGTAATATTAATCCCAACTGGTGTGTAACTGGACAAACAAATCACCTTAATAATTAAGTGTCCTTGAGTTCAGTTAGCAGTTGGTATGATTATTGACTCTTGTTTAAAAACCTATTTTGGGTTTTGGTTGCTGGAGTTACTTTACTAATAGTGGGTAATGGTTAACCTATACCTGGTATTAATGCAGATGTAACAGTCTGCAAACATTGTTGTAGGTTTTAGATTTATAAGGAAATAGGAGGTAGCATCTTATCATCAGAGCCCTGGTGGTGCAATGGTTAAGACCTCAGCTGCTAACCAAAAGGTTGGCAGTTTGACTCTACCAGCTGCTGCTTAGAAACCCTAAGGGGAAGTTCTACTCTGCCCTATAGGGTCACTGTGAGTAAGAATTTGACTCGATGGCAATGAACGATCTTACTGTCATAGTTCTCAGTCTTAACTCTGGAGACCAATATGAAAGACATCCAAGTACAGTGGTAGATGCTGTTCAGGATGCTATAGTAGCTTGCAGGAGAAAAATCATATCATAGGGAGCAATTGCCAGAAAAAGCATTTCATAGGGAGCAGATGCCAGCTATTACTGGCATCTGAATTGGGCTTCAATTTGGAAATCTCCAGCAGAGAAGCAGCAGAATGGCAACCAAAGGGCACAGACTCTGCAGAGATGTTGGTGAGGACTGGGGGCCACATGTGAGAGTTACACGGTACACTGTGAGGAGGTGGACACATTGGCAGGAGCCTAGCAGTAAGTAGGAAGCATTTGACTTTGTCTCAGAGCGTACTGGAGGAATTCAAGAGTGTGACGCGAGTTTGAAATTTTCTCTTGTAACATGCTGATGGCAGCATGGAGGGTGGCTTGTAAAAACTGGCAACAGAGACTCATTAGAAAATCGTGGAAGCTTAAGGAGTGTACTAATTTCCTAGAGCTACCATAATAAAATACTACAAGCTAGGTGGTTTATAAGGAAAGAATTTTAGTCACACAGTTCGGGAGGCTAGAAGTCCAAATCAACGTATCTGCTATGTTGGGACTTAGGGCTCTGAGGGAGAATCTGTTTCACGCCTCTCCTAGCTTTGGTGGCTGCAGGCAATCCTTGGCGTTCCTTGGCTGCCAGTCTCTGCTTCTGTCTTTCTGTCTCTGTGTATCTTCTCTTTTTTTTTATAAGACACCACTCATGCAGATTAGGCCTTGCCCTGCTCCAGTATAATCATGTTAATTTATAACATCTTTAAAGACCCTATTTCCAAACAAGGTCCCATTCACAGGTACAGGGGTTAGAACTCATACTTTTTTTGAGAACACAGTTCATAGCAAGGGGTAAAGGGATAAATGAGTCAAGGTGGTCAGTATGGAGAGGAAGGCATGCTGTATCAGTCTTCTGAGATACAGCATTTGATATGACTACAGGGGGGAGTGGAGAAAAACATGAAAGGTGCTCCAGATTCTGGCCTTCTGGCTTGAGTAGTAGAGCTGTTGACAGAATAGCCAAAACCAAACAGGCTTTAGTGGGACACAAGTCAGTTTGAAATGTGAAGTCTGTGGTGTCTTTGAGACGTTCCAATGGACATGTGGAGGTTTCTAGCACAGAATGAATTATAAGCCAGGAGCAGAAGTTTCCTTTTACAAGCATTAATATTTTGTTAAAAGCAGTAATTGAAAGTAAACTTAGCTTTGACAGAAAAAGATATTTTGAAATGTAATTTCTTTGGCATAGTTATCACTATGAATCAGCAAACAATTGTATAAATTCAAAATGCAAGGCTGAGGTTTTGTTCAAATTCTATATTAAACGCAAATTTGAAGTAGATGATAGACAGACTCCTGGATCCCTGACTGCTGGATTTCAGTCAATCCCAAACGATAATAAAAATTATGACCAGAGTTCATGGAAAATATCCTGCCATAGTGGTATATTGGCTAAAGGGTTAACAGTTCATCTTTCAACACAAACCACCTCCTCTTTCACTCAGGATCAGTTTATCCCCAGAATGAGTCAAGGCAGCGAAGTAAATGTATACAATGGAGAATTCTGAGTCTTAGGCTGTCACTTTGTTATTTAAAGTAAGCTACATTCCAATATATATATTATTGTGAAGTTCAAAAAGAACTATATTTCTTGTGACCCTTAGTCAGACTGTATAATGCTGTTTCCTGTCCAAGAACCCCCTGTACAGATAAGCCTGGATATATGATCATTGGAAGAATATTATTCAACTTGACTTTGAAAGCCCTGAACATTTCAGCCCTCCTTTATTTTTATTTATTGTTACTATTTATTTTTTTATTGTACTTTAGATGAAGATTTACAGAACAAACAGTTTCTCATTAAACAGTATACATATTGCTTTATGACAATGGTTAACCCCACAACATGTTAACACTGTTCTTTGCAACCTTGGGTTCCCTATTACCAGCTTTCCTGTCCCCTCCTGCCTTCTAGTCCTTGTCCCTGGACTGTTGTGCTCCATTAGTCTGGTTTTGTTTTATGGGGCTGTCTAATCTGTCAGCCCTCCTTTATTATAGAGCTTTCAAAATGAATCTGTTTTTAAGGTTACTGACTGGAAAACACTGATCTGAATTATTAGTAGCACTTTATGTATACACACACACGTATATAGTAAATGGAAGTTTGTTGTGCATGGAAACCACACTGAGTGCACAGCATTAGTATTAGAAAATAGCTACTTGTTCAGAACAGGTAATTTATGGCAGGAGAGCGGAAGACAATGCTAATTTTGTTCACTTAACTCATAATTCTTCCGCGGACCTTTCTAGCCTCATTTCCCACACAATGCTTCAACACCAATCTACTTCCAGGTCTTCTTGGACACTCTGCCTTCAACTGGAAATTCTCTTTCCTCTGCCTCATTTTTTTTTTAATATATTGTTTATTTTTTTTGTTTAGTTTTGTTGTTGAGAATATATACAGTGAAACATACACCAATTCAACAGTTTCTACATGTGCAATTCAGTGACACTGATTACATTCTTCGAGTCATACATCCATTCTCACCCTCCTTTTCTGAGTTCCTCCCCCATTAACATAAACTCACTGTCCTCTAATATTCCTATCTAATCTCTGTTGTCACTTTGATCTCATATAGATAGTTCTTAAAAAGAGCATAATGCCCAAGGCAGACATTTTTTACTAGTTAAGGTAGACTATTGTTTAGTTTTAAGAAGACCTTAGGGGATATTTTTTAAGGTTTGAAGATTATCTCAGGGCATGTTTCTGAGGTGGCTCTGTAGCTGTTAGGCTTGTCAGAACTGCCCCTCATCTCAACCCCAAGGCTTCCCCATCACTATATTTCTTTAGCAGTAATTGCATTGTTCTACTTGGTAACATTTTGAGCAGAAACCACATCTCACTGAGCAGTCACTGATGGAAACTGGGCAAATTGTTCTACATGAGTTCCAGAAGTCCATTTTAGAGCTCTGTATTTCTGGCCCTTAATTCAAACAAAATGTGCTTCTTAATGCAGTATTTTAAACAAATATGAATCCACTCAACCACATTAAAAGCAATGTTCTGTTACGACCTTCTGTGTGATAAGTAAAGTGCCCCCCCCCTTAGTTGAGAAACAGCCAAGTGGTGCCATCTTGTGGTCGTAAAATATGTAATGCCTTGACCAACTGCCATTTTTCACCAAGTCTGTCTTAAAAACATTATGAAATGTCTTGGTATGTGAGTTTAAAAAACATGATCCTTGGAGCTAAACAAATAGATGATTTTGTAGAAAATGTGTGCGTGACAGGAAAGAGATGACAAGCTTTATATCTAAGCATTATTAGATCAGTTTTAGAAAGTTATAAATGTAATTTCTCATTCATGTTCCTTTCTTATACTTAGCCATATGGTTGCATGGTGTGAGTACATTAGATTTTGGAAGTATCTTTGTACATGGAGCTAGTATGGATGACCCATGAATTAGCTAGAGGTGTGACAAGTTAGGGAAACAGTTTATTTTAATCCTCCCTAACTCACTTACATGGAACTACTGATTTAGTTTTGGGGTTGGCAAGCTTCAGCTCTGGGGCTAAATCCAGCCTACTGCCTGTTTTGTAAATAAAGTTTTATTGGAAGAGAGCCAAATACATTTATGTATTGTCTGTCACTGCTTTCATGCTACAACAGAAGAGATGAATAGATGTGACAAAACCATATGGTCCACAAAACTAAAATAATTCCTATTTTTACATTAAAAGTTTGCTGACCCCTCATTTAGACATTTGAAAAAAGGAGACTGGGCCTATGCATACATTCAATGGACCAGAAAGGAAGTGGCATCAATTTTCGCTACCCTCCAATCTCCCAACAGGTGTTTTCTCTGGCATGGATGTGCTTGGTAGCAGATATGATATCAGTGACTCCTCTTAGGCTCCACCAAGGCTCCCACGTGGAGAAAGTCAGAGTCTCTGTTCTCAGATCATCATCAATGGGAAGGATATGCCAGCTGTTGTCGGTCCCACCTCATCACCAAGGCCCCTGGTTCTTGTAGTAGGTGGAGAGTTCTGACTTGCTGTCTCATCTGAGTTGTTGTGCCTTCTTCCAAACACACCCATGCGTGCGCGCGCACACACACACTCCCTGCTCACCCAGGCTTTCATCCATAAAAAGAAAGTCTGCTCCTCACTGGTCTCTCTGCCCCTTCTACCTCTTTGGGGTGCAGAAGAAAAGTGGGGCATCCTTCTCACTGATTGTTTCCTCCTAATACAGACACAGAGAAACAGACTTAATTTGAATAGGCTAAAGTCTATTATCTTGGAAGACAATGTTTAATAATAGTAGAAACCACAGTATCTAAAAGCACAGACTTGGGAAAAACACACTTTAATTTTCTCAGAACATTCTAAACCAAAACATATTGCATAATATTTCTCACATTTCTAAAAAGATTCATGGCAATATTTCTTACTGAATTCCTTTTATGATCCACCCTGGTTGTCTATGACTTACTGCTTTACAACATAGATTATGGTTATAACAGGGTCCATTTCTTAATAGTCTGTCTTTAAAAAAACAACTTGCCTAGGAACTAGAAAGGCTATTGTCCTTTGTGACTAGAAATTTGGGCTTGTGATGTCACCATTCCCAGATGTCAACACTGAAGGCTACCTTCTCCCCTCCCATTTTTACCTCTCGTTTTTGATAGTTATTGGGGCAAGGCAGGGTGAGGTTGGAAGGTTGCTCCATTGATGCCATACTTTCCAGAGACTTCAGATGTTAAACATTTCTCTGATTATAAGACATCATGCTCATTGGAGACATTTTGTAAACAGAGGAGTAGAATAGGAAAGCATTTCATAATCTCAGCACCCGAAGATCATAAATGTCGAGGGTTTAATGTAATCTCTATCCCTGACTTTTCCTTATGCTCCAGATATATATCCAACTGCCTAACATGTTGCCACTAAACTCCCTCAAAGGTATGTCAAACTTAACATATCCACAACAGAACCGCTGATTTCCCCACTTTCCAGCTAGACCCTGTCCTACACGAATGATAAATAGGAAATTTGAAAGGGAGCGTTCCTGCCATTGTTCTAATGAAGGCATAAAAATTACATATTACTATAGTAATTTTGGAGCCCTGGTGGGACAGTGGTTGAGAGCTACTTCTACTAACCAAAAGGTTGGCAGTTTGAATCCACCAGATGCTCCTTGGAAGCCCTATGGGGCAGTTCTACTCTGCTTTATTGGGTTGCTCTGAGTCAGAATCGACTTGACAGCACATAAGAACGATAGCGATTTTGGCAATAATTCGTAACAGTTCTTACTGGTACATTTACAAGCCCCATTTTCAGAAACTGTTTCCATATTTGTCGGAGCAAGTTCACTTACTGACATATGAATTAATCCACATAATCCTTTCTACATCTTGACATCATGAAATATAAAGTGAATCACTGTGTATCTGTGATAACCTGCATTGAGCCACTGTGCAAAGTCGACATTTTTTCATGTCAATATCCTTTGCCTGACTTCTCCATACTGTGTAACACACATGAAACAGGTGGATGGGGGACAGTAACGCCTAGACAGGCACATGGCAGTTTTCAACATGGAAGTACCAGCGCCTCAGTTAATCCTCCAAAAAGACACCTGAAAAGTTTTCTTACTCTTGTATGCTAGCTCACATGATGGCATAATTTTTCCAGAGTTAAAATTCCAATATTGGTACATTCTAATGTTTTGTGTTGGTAAGTGTGATCAAGTTATAAGTTAACATCAGCTTTTTTCCCCCAAAAAACATTCCTAAGTTCCCCCATTCTGATGACAGTGGGTTACATTGTGCACAGAAATCTCCATGTCCCCAAAGCGATAATATCAAAATTGTTTTTCAGATACACATACAAATATACACACACACACGCACACACACATATTTATAAAATATAAATACATATATATTGAACGAAAGACTTAGCTGTTTTAACCAATATCTAAAATGATGTCAAGACTAGTAGGAATGACAGTGATTGCTTTGTGCATTGGCAACATGTTCATGTGAGTTTTTTTTTTTTTTCCCCTGAAAGCTGAACCCAGTGCAACTTGTTGGAAACACTTGTCCATGTATTATCTCACTCATCTATTTCTGCCATTTGAAGACTGGTAATTGACCTGGTGCAGTTCTGCCCTGGAATTTTAAATCTTTCTACTCAGCATGAGGTTCTCAGAATTTTTACAGCTGGCTGGACTTGAATTTGGCATTATTGAGATCTCTGGGAAGAAGTGCAAAAATAACCTCTCCTGTGTGGTTCAGAAATTTGCTGCTGGGAGGCATCTTTTTTAATACATCTGTCCAAGAGAAATGGTATTTTAATATCAAACTGGTACAAGGTACAGAATCATATTCAGCTGTCTTGACTGATGAGGTGTCAGAAAGCATTATGAGATAAACACCAAGTTCCCTGCATCCATCTCATTAAAAATACAAAGTCACCACATTTGGAGTCAGGTATTGCTAAGAGGTATCCTTTTGTAGAAGTGAAATTCTGCCTTCTGGCACTGGAGCTGGGTGCTGTCTAGGTGCCGCTCGGAGTTCACGGTTTGCCAGCAGTCAAGCAGCATGTGCAGGGGCAGCACTGAGTGGAACTGCACCCAGACTCTGCCTGGGCCTCCTAAGGGCTGTGGGGTAGCCAGGATAACCCTGGCAGCTGCAGAAGAGGAAATTCCCAGGAAGTGGTAATAGCTGCTCTTAATTTTTTTTTTTTTTCCCCTATCTCTGACCATACCCCAGGCTCTTTTAAATTAAGTTTAAAAAACAATACAGAAAATTTGGACAACAGGAGAAAGGGCAGAAGGGGCACAAGTGCTCACATGTTGTTCTCATTGGTAGGTGCTGTCGAGTCAGTTCCGACTCATAGTGACCTCATGTACAACAGATGAAACACTGCCCAGTCCTGCGCCATCCTCACAATCATTGTTATGCTTGAGCCCGTTGTTGCAGCCACTGTGTCAATCCGTCTTGTTGAAGGTCTTCCTCTTTTTCGCTGGCCCTCTACTTTACCAAGCATGTCCTTCTCCAGGGACTGGTCCCTCCCGATAGTGTGTGCAAAGTACGTGAGATGAAGTCTTGCCATCCTTGCTTCTAGGGAGCTTTCTGGCTGTACTTCTTCCAAGACAGATTTGTTCATTCTTTTGGCAGTCCATAGTATATGAAATATTCTTTGCCAACAGCACAATTCAAACCCATGAATTCTTCTTCGGTCTTCCTTATTCATCGTTCAGCTTTTGCATGCATATGAGGCAATTGAAAACACCATGGTTTGGGTCAGGCGCACCTTAGTCTTCAAGGTGACATCTTTTCAATAAAAAGGTCTTTCGCAGATTTGCCCAATGCTACGCGTCGTTTGATTTCTTGACTGCTGCTTCCATAGGTGTTGACTGTGGATCCAAGTAAAATGAAATCCTTGATAACTTCAATCTTTTCTCTGTTTATCATGATGCTGCTTATTGGTCCAGTTGTGAGGATTTTTGTTTTCTTTATGTTGAGGTATAATCCATACTAAGGGCCATACTCAGGTATAATCCATACTAAGGGCCATACTCTGATTTTCATCAGTGAGTGCTTCAAGTCTTCTTCACTTTCAGCAAGCAAGCTTGTGTCATCTGCATATTGCAGGTTAATGAGTCTTCCTCCAATCCTGATGCCACATGCTTCCTAATGTAGTCCAGCTTCTAGGATTACTTGCTCAGCATACAGACTGAATAAGTGTGGTCAAAGGATACAACCCTGACGAACAGTCTTCCTGACTTTAAACCACACAGTCTCCCCTTGTTCTGTTCAAATAACTGTCTCTTGGTCTATGTGCAGGTTCTGCATGAACATAAATTGTTCTGGAATTCCCATTCTTCACAGTGTTATCCCTAATTTGTTATGATCTACACAGTCGAATGCCTTTGCATAGTCAATAAAACACAGGTAAACATCTTTCTGGTATTCTCTGCTTTCAGCCAGGATCCATCTGACGTCAGCAGTGATAGCCCTCATTCGACGTCCTCTTCTGAATCTCGCCACAACTATGGATCTTTTCCAGTCGGTTGGCCAGGATGCTGTCTTCCAAATTTCTTGACATAGATGAGTGAGCACCTCCAGTGCTGCATCCATTTGTTGAAACGTTTCAATTGGTATTCTCTCAATTCCTGGAGCCTCGTTTTTCACCATTCCCTCCAGGGCAGCTTGGACTTCTTCCTTCAGTAACATTGGTTCTTGATCATATGCTACCTCCTGAAATAGTTGAATGTCAACCAATTTTTTCAGCACAGTGACTCTGTGTATTCCTTCTATCTTCTTTTGATGCTTTCTGTGTCATTCAATATTTTCCTCATAGAATCCTTCAATATTGCAACTTGAGCCTTGAAATTTTTCTTCAGTTCTTTCAGCTTGAGAAATTGCTGAGCATGTTCTTCTCTTTGGGTTTTCTAACTCTAGGTCTTTGTACACTTCATTATAATACTTTGTCTTCTCAAGCCACCCTTTGAAATCTTCTGTTCAGCTCTTTTACTGCATCATTTCTTCCTTTCACTTTAGCTACTCTATGTTCCAGAGCAAGTTTCAGAGTCTCTTCTGACATCCATTTTGTCTTTTCTTTCTTTCCTGTTTTTTAAATGACCTTGTGCTTTCTTTGTGTATGATGTCCTTGATGTCATTCCCCAACTCGTCTGGTCCTTGGTGATTAATGTTCCGTGTGTCAAATCTATTCTTGAGATGGTCTTTAAATTCAGGTGGGATATATTCAAGGTCGTATTTTGGCTCTTGTGGACTTGCTCTAATCTTCTGCAGCTTCAACTTGAACTTGCTTGTGAGCAACTGATGGTCTGTTCCGCAGTCGGCCTCTGGCCTTGTTCTAACTGATAATATTGAGCTTCTCCATCTTCTCTTTCCACAGATGTAGCCGATTTGGTTTCTGTGTAGTCTACCTGGCAAGGTCCATGTGTATGTTGTTGTTGTTAGGTGCCAGTCCAGTCAGTTCTGACTCATAGCGACCCAATGTACAACAGAACAGCCCCATCCTGCACCATCCCCACAATCATTGTTATGCTTGATCCCATTGTTGCAGCCACTGTGTCAGTCCCTCTCGGTGAGAGTCTTCCTCTTTTTTGCTGACCATCTACCAAGCATGATGCCCTTCTCCAGGGAGTGGTCCTTCCTGATAACATGTCCAAAGTATGTGACACAGTATGTGAGACAAAGTCTCACCATCCTTGCTTCTAATAATGACAATTCGGGTGTACTTGTTCCAAGACAGATTTGTTTGTTCTTCTGGCAGTCCATGGTATATTCAATATTCTTTGCCAACACCATAACTCAAAGGCATCAGTTCTTCTTTAGTCTTCCTTATTCACTGTCCAGCTTAAACCTGCATATGAGGTGACTGAAAAACACCATAGCTTGGGACAGGTGCACCTAAGTCCTCAAAGTGACATCTTTGTTTTTTAACGCTTTAAACAGGTCTTTTGAGCAGATTTGCCCAATGCAGTGTGTCGTTTGATTTCTTGACTGCTGCTTCCAGCAGTTGATTGTTGATTGTGGATCCAAGTAAAATGAAATCCTTGACAACTTCAATCTTTTCTCTGTTTATCATGATGTTGCTTATTGGTCCAGTTGTGAGGATTTTGGTTTATGTTGAAGTATAATCCATTCTGAAGGCTGTAGTCTTTGATCTTCATCAGTAAATGCTTCAAGTCTTCTTCATTTTCAGCAAGCAAGGTTGTGTCATCTGCATGTTGCAGGTTGTTAATGAGTCTTCCTCCAGTTCTGATGCTGTGTTCTTCATATAGTCCAGCTTCTTGGATCATATGCTCAACATACAGATTGAATAAGTATGGTGATACACACCTTTCTTGACTTTAAACCACGCAATATCTCCTTGTTCTGTTTTTTCATCTCTCCAGGTTTAGCCCTAAAATTTACTCAGCTGTCCAGAGTTCCTCTTGTTATATAAATTGCTGACTGAAGCCTTGCCCTTCCAAAGCCTCAAGTGAGATTTCATTTGCTAGAACTGAGACAGAAGGAGCAGGC
Organism: Trichechus manatus latirostris; assembly: GCF_000243295.1. Classification (NCBI taxonomy): domain Eukaryota; kingdom Metazoa; phylum Chordata; class Mammalia; order Sirenia; family Trichechidae; genus Trichechus; species Trichechus manatus. Next base: position 770,616 of record NW_004444020.1, read on the forward strand.
TCTAAAGGGTTGATTGAAAACAGATTTCACCAATGGAACGAGGGACTATAGCATTTTGTTTCTACACAGGCACTCCTTGTTTCCTTCTGTTCCTGATCTGAATTACATCCTTGTCACTTAAAGCCAAACTCAGAAGCCAGGTCTGAAAATCCTTCTGATTTACTCTCTAAATCATGTCATACTTCTTTGGTACACTCCCTCAGATATTCTATAAAGTGCCTGTGACCTCTCATCCATTACATGCAGAGAAGACATACGCAGCAGTAGGTAGGTTTCCTGAGTTCCCACAGAGAGTAAGAGTGAAGGAAGGTACTGTTAGACTTTAATTCCTGCAAGGCTGGATAATTTCAGGTGAATGGCTGTAATGGCGATGGCTAGAGGAGGGAAACTGACTTAAGTCAGCTAAAGGAGGACTGTTTCACTTGCAGTACTCCTTTTAATGAAAGAAAAAGATGACTGATGGAATTCAGTCAACTTTTAATCAAACTCTGTAGCCTGTACACTTTCCAGTTTGGTACCTCTCAAAACAGTTATTTGCCCAAACGGAAGTGAGAATGGTTTTCTAGGCAAAATTGGTGTTTTAAAAGCAGTGTTGATGATTAATGAGAAAATAGGACATTCATATTTGTATTATAATTTTCAGATTGGCCCCACACTGTAGGAGGTAATCAAGGAAAAGGGAGTATTGATATTACCAAGGTCTACATGTTTATGGTCCCCATTAGATCCAATATTTGACGGTCAAACACATCTCTTCTCAAAAATAGATGCAACTGCCTGCTTTTCATACTTCTGGGAATAACCTTGTCTTCTCATTACCATCTCTTTAGAGACATTAAAAACTACCACCATACTCTCCTAGAATAAGCAAACTTTCCTTATTTCAAGAACTCTCATTTGAAAGAGAAACCAGTTTTTAGGGTTGAAAACCTTAGGAGCAAATGAGATTGTGTTTTTGCTTTTTGCAAATGGCTAAATCTAGTCCATACGTGGGAGGTGTGTATGGACACTGGCCGATGCTCCGAAAGTATGGTTCTTCTTGGGAGTGGAGAGAACTGTTTGTCAGTCCTGTTCAGAATGGCAGCTGAAAGCAGCCTTTAGGGCTATTACTGATGGAACAGACCACTGGGAGAGTAGAGAAGAAAGGAGGAACACCACTGGAAGAAAAGTAAAATGAAGGTTGGAATGTACTTTCAGATCTTTAAGTCTTGCCCAAATCTATTCATTCCACTTGCTTCTTTTTATTTTCAAGTTCTTTATTTGGAACTGGCCAGCACCTTCCAAATCTGTTGGTGTTTATATTTTTAGTAGCCTTGGCGTGTTCCAGAAGCAAAGCCCTTCAGACTTTTTTGACTATAACCTACTGTAAGAAATATATTTTGCACAGCAATCTAATTTGTGATACACATGTGTGATACATTTTTTTAATTAAAAAATTTTAGTTATGACCCACTAAATTAATTTCACATCCCATTAGTGGGTCAAGAACACTACCGTGAAAAAAGGCCTAGAGTCTGGGATCGCTGCATGTATCTTGGATATTTTCTTCTCATTGGCTCCTCTTTCCTCCTATAGATCTAGCAGCTCAGAATATTGTTTATTTTGCCCATCACAGTTTCAACTTCCTCCTTAAAACCTGGAGCATCCCTAAAGTGCTCATCAACCCTGCCGTGGTCTCACTGACTGAGTACTTACTTTCAGAATAAAATTTTCTGTCTCACTTCCTCACTTCTAGGAGCCCCAGTGGTGCAGTGGTTAAAGTGCCTGGCTGCTAACCAAAAGGTCAGGGGTTTGAACCCACCAGCTGCTCTGTGGGAGAAAGATGTGGCAGTCTGCTCCCATAAAGATTCATAGCCTTGAAAACCCTATGGGGCAGTTCTACCCTGTCCTATAGGGTTGCTATGAGTTGGAAAGCGACTTGATGGCAGCAGGTTTGGTTTGGGTTTATCTTCACTTCTATCTTTCATGGCTCCGCCCTCTCATACTAACATATGAAGAGGAATCTGTTTTGTAAAAATTTTGAAATGGTAACAACTCAACTTCTACTTAGAGGAAATAACAGAAGGATTCGTACTCTGAAAAGACAGTTGGCTGAGTCGCTGCAGTTCAAAGGCTGTAGAATATTATCACTGGGATGGGATGGAGGATCACAGACATGTTTAAGAAACACAAAAGTTTCTTAAATCAGATTGTATTTATTAAAATCAATACAAAATATCTTGGAGTTCAAAGATTACCTGCTGTGTTGTTAATCCCCTAACAGGTTAGTGCCAAAGAGAAGAGTTAATCATTTCAACGGAAGTAACAGGAAAATTTTAAGTCAGAATTAATTACACATCTGGTTGCAGACTGAGCTTATTCAAGCTCTGAGGTCTCAGTATGCTCCTCTAAGTTTTCAACCATCAACAGCCCAAATCGATTGCTTCTCTCATGCCAACACTTCGTACCTGAGGTGGTTCTCACTCTAGTCTTTGGCCCACTGGTACCTTGTTTCTTCTGCCTTTTCTTTTTTGAATTTGATTTACCCTTTGGTAGGAATAATTCAGGAGGAGCATAGGACTGCAAGGCACTGAACAGCTGTTCATAAAGTTGCTTTGCCTCAGGACACATGCTCAGGAGATTTTCCCCAGAGGTTGTTGATGCTAGTAGGTCTCGGCATAGTCCATGCACCAGGCTTCCACTGTACAATCTGTCAAGGGGAGAAAAAGCTTAGGTTCAATGCACTGGACAGCTATCATTAATGTGGCAGAAACAAACTGAGAAACAAACATACTGAGAACTCTTACTGCTTCTGAAAAATTATTATTAAAACTAAGAATAATCTGTTCCTTGAAGGAAGGAACTAAGTTGTTATTACAAAGATTAATTATTAGCTGGTGGTACTTAACAACTTTATCAGCAAGTTAAATGATGAATGCTAACTGGTTTTGCAATTGGCCCCAAGCCAAGGGTGACCTAAAAAGGAAAGGAATAAAGGATCTCTAGGTCTAGGGCCAATTAATCCTATTCAGTAGAGGGTTCTAGGGTTAGCTCAGACATGAGGCCCAGAGATGCATTAAAAACACTATTTACTGCTAGGAAGCTTTTCACCTTGAAACATATTTATAGTCATAGCAGCAGCATATTTTGTATGTCTCTATACCACTCATTCGCTCAGCAAATATGTGAGTACTTAACTCGTATGGTAGGCACTGGCACTACAACAGTAAACAGACAATTCCCTGCCATCATAAAGCCTACATTCTAGTGGAGAGAGACAAACATTATACAATCTCAAATATTCCATTCTCTCACCATCCCCCTTTTACCTCCTGGATAGACAATCACCAAGATGGACAATCCATTGATCCTACAACTTTTTCACTGGGCCACACCCTACTGCTATCATTTTCTTCTTCCTTACCCAGCTGAAACTCCACAGTCAAGCAGGATCACTCCCTGGGACACAGGCTCAACTCCCTTGCCTCCTCTCCCTCTTCACACTTGCCTGACAAAACAACAGCCCTGGACAAAGCCCACTTACACATCTAATAGGCATCTCACTGGAATAAAAACTCCATGAGAGCAAAGACATTGTTTATTGTTTTGTTCACTACATCCCTAGCACAGAGCAGGCACTTAATAAATATCTGAATGAATGAATGATTGAGTGGACACTATGCCAGGTACTAAGAAGTACTATAAAAAAAAGAGCAAGACTAGAGTGATTGGGGTGAGGAGTAGTATTTCACATAGGGTGGTCAGGAAACACCTCTATAAGGTGACATTTGAGCGAAGACCTGAAGGAAGTTAGGGAATGAGTTATATCCTACCAACACCTGCTTTTTTTTTCTTCTCCCCCTCATATTAGTGTTTTACTTTAAGCAACTGATTTAAAAAATTTTTTTTACTGGATCCAGTCATGGAAACTTCCTTTGCAAATACAGAAATAACAATATTTTTCCCATTTCCAGCTCTTCAGCTAGAACAGTGATCCAAGATCATTTACGCTACCATTAATTATAAAAAGTAACTTTGCTTTACATGTAATTTCCCTCTTGCGTGCGTCCATGTGAAGTACAGTTTCGTGCGGTGCTTACCGAGTTAGGTCTGGCTCTGGGAGAGGAGTGGAGAGCAGCTGATTGAGATACAGCCCCATCTGCAGACAGCACTGCCACTGGCAGAAGACGTGAGCTGTGTCTAAATCCACACCCCTGCTCAGCCGGGTCTGTGCCTTCACTCTGTGCAACTCTTTACACAACATCTCGGCACCATCGTCCCTCACATCTTCCTTACCTAGATAAAGAAACAACCGAAGGGCAGTATTTCAAAAACATATCACCTTCTAGTTCTCCACATATAAAACAACATATTCCATAAAGGAGACAATTAGTTTACAAGGCTCAAATGCTTTTCTGTTTTGGCTCTTCACTATTTTAACTCCAAAGTAAAAAGCCTTGCTGTTTAAATTGAAATATTTATACTGAGATACCTTTTTTTTTTTATTGTACTTCAGGTGAAGGCTTACAGAACGAAGAGTTTCTCATGAAACAGTAGTACACATATTGTTTTCTGACATTGGTTAACAACCCCACATGTCAACCCTCTAACTTCTCAACCTTTTCTTTTAGTGAAAATACACATAGCCAAAGATACACCATTTCAAAAATTTCTACATGCGCAGTTCAGTGACATTGACTACGCTCTTCCAATTGTGCTGTTATTCTCACTTAAGATGAAGGCTTAGAGAACAAAATAGTTTCTCATTTAACAGT